>NC_068938.1:102043335-102118383 GCF_016801865.2 Culex pipiens pallens
CGGGGCATAAACGAGAACCTTAAAATAACTTTGTGTTAAATGGTTTTCTCACCATTTCAAAGATCGTAACCACTATTTGAAAAATGGTAGGAAAACCTTAAAAATACCATATCGGAAATGGTACCCTACCATTTTTCATAAAGTTCGACCATCTGAGATGAGGGTGGTTAGCAACGGTAACCTTAAAAATCTCCGAACAACGTTTCGTCAGATTACCATTTGTGTAATGGTAAATATAAAGTTAATTTTCACGTGGAAGCGACCTTTTTCCTTCGGTTTTTACTGTTTCAGAAATGGTTTTTAAATTGTATTTTAAGGTTTTTCTTACAATTTTTAACCTTGCGTGTACTTTTTTCGAAATGGTTTGTAAATGGTTTTTTAGGGTTTTTCTTGCTATTTTTACCTAGCACTACTATTTTAGAAATAGTTTTCACATGGTTATTAAAGGTTAAATCTACAATTTTCTCCCAGTTCCACTACTTGAGAAATAGTTTTAAAACGGTATTTAATAGTTTTTCTTACATTTTTTACCTACCTTATTTTTACAGAATTGTTCACTTTTTGACGGATAGTTCACAACAATAATATTTGAACTTTTTCGGCTTAACTTCTAGTTGAATGTCGATTCTGTTTAGTTGACCATACTGCCAAAATCGTCTAAACCTGAAAAAAAAAATAAGAAAAACAAATCACAAAGTATCTAGTAGAATGTAATAATTAAATATCATGTACTTATCTGATGATTTAGATGATTTTCTTGATTGAAGCCAATCGTGCGTTCGCTTGGTCATCCTCGGCGGAACAAATTTGGACGTTCACTTTTGATTTGTCGGTCGGCTGCCGCCAAATTCCCTATTGATTGTCGATCGAATCCTCCAGCACCAGCTGTTGCGTATTTTCAATTTCTCCACGGCGCTGAAATGATCAACAAGAAAAATTTAATCAAAGTATCTGGTAAATCAAATGATTTGTTTGAAAATTATACCTGCGCACAAAACGTAAACAACAACCAGCCGCACAAACGTTTCACTTCAGACTGTTTTGCCTGCCTGCGCGAGGGCAGGTAACGAGCGTAGCGAGAGAAAAGAAACAAGAGAGCGCGCAAGGCAGAGTAGAGAAGAGAAACGAGAGAGAGCGCAAGCAGCGTATTGGGCGTTAAATCCCAAATTACTATTGTTATAATTAACTTTTGAAACATTATTTGCTCAATCAATTGAAACAAAATAATAATTATCAAAAACATGATATGCTTAAATTGAATCGTCAACGAAACTCAAAGGAATAGTAGCGCATCAAAAAGAACCGACATTTTCGAGCCTTTTTGTTCTTGAGCTCCTCCGTTTGTTTTCTCTTTTTGTTGGTATAGATTCTGTCAATTAATTGGCTTTCTTTGGGTGAAATCCAGGGCCAAGTAAGCCAAATGATGTCCATCTAACTTGGTACTACTGGTGCAGCTGCACGACAAACACTTCACCGTGAGTGCCTTTACCGTATGGTTCACAAAGTCTCCGCCAAAGTTGTAATTATTCGCTTTTATCAGCTCCACCATCGTTGAGTAGATCGTACACTTTTCCGGCAACTTAGTCAAACAAAATCTTGTTCCGGAAGTTGCCCAAATCCGACTCCAGTACCAACCAAACCCCTTATGAAGTTATACACAGAAAAAAAATGTAAATTTACCCAACACTGAAACGACGTTTTAAACGTAAACATGCTCAATGTAAACTTGAAATTGAATGTAAAACGATGTATTGAATTTAAAGACACTTCATGTAAAACGAGATTTAACGTAATTCATAATTCTCATGTAAATAGAACTTTTGCCTCTGGCAAATCATCAATTTGAAAAATGGAAAGCATATAATTATAAATCTGATGGAATTTTTCCTAAATGTAAACCATAAAAGCATTTAAACTTGCAACAAAGTTCGTTTTCCGAATGATAACTCAAAAGGCTGACAAAACAAATCAGTTCATTGTTATTGATGTTTCGCGCGAGTGAAGTTAAAGTGTTTTCACATTAAACGCTGGACTTTAGATAAAAATAAACACTCTCAGTGAATGTCCAAGCATCTGTCATTTCTCATTTATCGTTGGGCAACAGTAGCTGGCTTTGGGAGAGGACGGGAAGGTTCCGGACTGCAAGGCTGTTCAGGTTCGAGTGGCCAGATAAGATGCTTTGGTAAGTGTAAAAATAAATTTCGAATTGAGGCCAATTCAGCACAAATCAAAATTTCACGACAGCATGAATTTTGTAAACAAAATTTTGAATGTTTTTTAAAGGGCAACCTTCAACGTCTCCTAAACAATCTTGTTTACGCCTTCGGAATTTCCTGGTTGGGTGTCGGTGTCCATTTCAGAAATCAGCTGCGTAAAGATAGGGTAGGCCTTCGTCACTGCCGCAGGTTCCCGGTGGTTTCCATGTCAACATTGAGCGCTTGTCGAAGAGAGGTTCACGGTTCACCGAGGGGATGTTTTCCACGTTTCCAATCGTCCCGCCCAGATTCTGCTTTTCGAAAGCATCAATCGTCGGACGATTAATCTCTAGGTCTGTATGCAAAGGTTTTTCTCCGATTTTCTCACCATCCGCTGGTCCCACCTCCTTCAGGACGGGCGCCGGTTTCTATTGAAATTTTCCGTCCAGTATCTAAAGAAGATCGCGAAGCTTGACACACTTGATACGACTGACAGTTTTAGTCTGGGTGGCGTGGGAGGCTCTGGTGGTGGGTTAGCAAAGCTTGCGTCCCGTCACTGAAAATTAAACCCGGGCGTGTTCGCTTATCAATGCGGTGTATAGTAAGGTAAGGCAAAGTATGAAAAACAATAAAAGACATCTTGACTTTTTTTTGATAAGGTCCTATAAACAAATGTAAACATTGAGTGTATCCCTTTCACACCTTATGTCAAAGTCCATCGGAGTAAGCGGGATACACTCAATGTTTACATTTGTTTATAGGACCTTATCAAAAAAAAGTCAAGACATGTTTACATGTATATTGTTTATCAAATGGCGTACAGTTCGACAATGTATAGCCGATTCCGAGCTACACAAGAATATTGGTTTAGCAGTTTTTTGTAATTGAATTTTTCTTCTTTCGTTAAATCTCACCAAGTATAACAAATTAATTTAATCCAATGATAATGCTGTAGCTGCAAGGATCTCCATAACTCTACACAAGTTTATAAGTTAAAACAAAATGTATTATGCCTAGTACAAGAATAAACATGAATTGAATTGAAAAAAAAAGAATATTGGTTCTCAACTGTTTTTAGTTCTATTCCTCCCTTGGATAATTTTCAGAAACTTCGCCTCCTTTCCCCCCTCGTTTTCTATAATAAAATTGTTATAAAATTGTTTCAATCAAAGTCAAACAGTATTTTTCAATTTTCCTGAAACGTTTATCTAAAATTCATTCAGAATATGATTCACTGGAAAATTAAGAAAAATCATTTTAAAAATTAAGTAAGATTAACTAAAAACAGTGATCATTTTGGTTTTTGTACCATTTTCAATATCAAATTACATGTTTTTTTTCTCTAAAATTTTATTAATTTGGTTTTGTTTTAATAAATCCATAGTTTTTCTTTTAATAAAAAAGGCCTTCTAAGTTATAGGACTCCCTACGTTTATAGTTTTTTTTTTTTTTTTGAGATAAATCTCTAGATATGATAAGTAAATATTTTCCCAAGGCAAAAGTTCACATTGTAACAATAATTTCAAAAAATGTTAATTTATTTCTTAAAAATGTTCTTATAACTTTAATTTAACTAGCAAAATAAACAGATTCCAGATGAAAAATAAAAATATGCAATGTAATAAAGTAATAAATTCACGCTTATACAAAAATATCATATAAATTTTCTGACTCTTCTCAAAATTCGTGCAAAATTTCAATAACTTTAATCATTAATCTGCAGATTCTGCTCGATTCTCTTGCAACGTGTAAAGACCTGATTTGTTATTTTTCCTTGAGCTGACGCTGATCAGCTGGCCGCTTGCTGCGATAGATCTCAAAACGTCATTTGACAGCGTAAAGCAAAACAAAACAAAAATCGTCGAGTGTTGGGAGTGTTGGGGGTGGGAAATTCGTTTTCTTTATCCCTAGAAAACAGGACCAGAAGATTGAATCAGAGATCTTCAACGGCAACGAAAACTGATTTTACGGTGAATCACAGTGAGGAACTGCAAAGTGGTCTTCCAAATCATATCCTTGTGTGGGTGCTGCCCGTTGCCGGTAAGTAAACATATTCCATGTAAATAACGGTATTCTAACTAACGACAAAATTCCAGGATTTTGCACACTGAACTACTAAATAAGGTGGTGTTAAGCTGCACGATTACCAATTGGCCTTAAAGAAAGGTTGGTGGCCCTTCTGGAGTTTTTCACAGTAAAGGTGGGTCTTTTTGTTAAAATTCTATTTTTAAAGGACAACATTAAACCTCAAACTATTTCTACAGATTCACACCACTGCCAAAAGGCCAATCAGAAGATTTTTTTTTGCGAATTCAGCTGAACCAGCTTATTTGGAGTTTCCAAGGAGCTGCTCGACCTGCTGCCAGCTTCTGCAGCAAACACAACAATTTGATAACAGCGACCTTAGGTATGTTTTATGCGTAGATATGAGTCGTTGATGAGTCTAATTTTTTAACTGCTCACTCTCTCTGTTCTAGATCATTCAGCACAAAATTCTTATCAAGATGCTAAAGCTTGTAAACTGATAAGTTCTGCTTGAGTTGGATGACATGCTACATGATGTAGTCATACTGATGCAAGCGGTTGGATGTGACAGCCAGACTTGCAGGAACAGTTGAGACGACGCTTTGCTGCTGAACCTCGGCCATTCCAAGAGGGTGAATCGAACGCCGAAGAGAACCTCGCTACGTCCGGAAATGACCTCCAAGCCATGGTGTTGAGGCGTTCACCACGACCAAAGAAGCGGACCAGGAAGTTAACCTCACGGTGGAGTTGGCCAGGGGTAAAGTAACGTAACGTAAAGTAGAAGGTAACGAACAGCATCAGCATTTCGAGGGTGCTAAGAGCCAGTGGCTTAAGGTCGGTTGATGACAGCAATTCATGATTTCACAATCATGTAAGTTTCAACCCTTTTTTGATTATTTATACAATTTTGGTTAAACATTTTGCATTTGTATAGCCATTATTGTATTGTATTGATTCATCATTTTTCAAATTGTTTTGTGTATAGACGATTTAGGGTTACTTTGCTCAATATATTTGACTAAGTTTGCTTTCATTTTTCAAAATTAAATATTTCTCCGTTGAATCTGAATCTTGAAGTAATTTAAAGTTTATTTCGCCTAATTTGAATATTAAAACTTGATCAAAAATAGAGTTAAAAGCACGTCGTTCAGGCAAACGGCATAAGATAATTATATCAGATTCAGATTCAGCAGAGCTAAAAATTTGTTTTGCTTTGGGTAAATTTACGTTATTTTCATCGGAAATTTACAAGTTTTCAAGTCCCTTTTGGTTCGGATGGCATGTAAATTTAAAATGAAGCTAATTTAAATTCTCATCATTAGTGACGTGCACTTTTGGTACATCATAAATGATGTAAATTTACCCCTAATTTTGTTTTTTTCTGTGTAGACATAAAAGTTTAATTCTTTCATTTGAAAACAAAACTTATTTTAATTTGGTAAACGCTTTCACAAATTGTAACTATTTTTCAATTGGTTATTTAATGTTTCTATATGGTACTCGTGAATCAATATGAACCATTTGAACTTCAAAATTACCTTATGATTTGGGGTAACCATTTGAGTAAACATCCTCAAAGAGTTTTTCAAAGTCATCAAGAAAATTGTTGACCATTACAAACATTAAAATAACTCTACTACTTATAGTGACCATTTGACAAATAGTTATCAAGATCCGCCAAATAACATTATTACAAATGGTGACCATAACTCATAAGGTTTTTTTAAGTTCCACACTGCAATCGATATAGTTTTCGTTTATCCGGGTGGTGGACTATTACTGTTCACTATAAAATGAGTCAATTGTTTGGACTACTTGGACTTATCGAAAAATACTTGCCCCCGAGCTTGCTCCCTTCTAACACAACATGTCACCAAAACCACTGAAAAACCACCAACAGATATAGATCAATCGGATAAGGCGGCAGCAGTTCGGCAGCAACGTAAATAACATCACATATAATGGCGGTAAACATTCACCAACTATCGATAGAACTTAAAAATCAAATTTGATTATATCCGAAGTAGTTATCACAACAATTGTAGGGTTCATTTTTGCGGTCTTTTTTAAAGTGTCGGCAAAGTAGTGTCGGTAAAGTAGTTTTTCAGAAACTATATAGGGAATAGTCAATTTTTTGGGCAATGACTATTTGACGTAAAATCCAAGTTTATAAAAATATTTACATATGTATGAAAACCTCATATAGTTTTCTGCCTAACAACTAATTTCTCATATAGTAAAATCGACCAAAACTATTTTGGGAATGGAATTAATGGTTTGATATATCGTACATATATAGTTGGGTTACAATTTAATGAATAGTAGAGACCATTTGATAAATAGTTGAGTAACTATTTGTCATAAAGTAGTTATATAGTTCATGACTATGCGGGACGGTCTAGCTGACATTTTTGCATTTCCAAGGGGCCCTGAACCACACTAGTAACCATAGTAATATGTATAATACTGATTCTCAGTGTTTGTTTTCTGAACTTCCAAGATGGCGTCTTCTTCGCTACCCCCTGATCCAGCTGCAGCTTTGTTGACAAACAAACGGAGCATGCGTTCGCATGATGGTGGCTTCGAGCCAGAATTAGGGATGATCGTGAGGTTAAAAATGAAACTTTTTTCAAGAAAAATAATATTTTTCCGACTTAACAAAAATTTTGCCAGCTTGTTCAAACAATTATTCCTGTTGTTGGAGAAGTGATTAAAAATCAAAATTTTAATCCATTATTTTCTATTAATTGGGTACTAAAGCCCTATGTAAATTTTTATGTGCAACGGTAAAAAATACGATCAAAAACCGTTTCTGATCACTTTTTTTCATTTTAATGCAAATTTTTTTTTTTGACAAGACAACATTTTTTCGATGGATCAACTATGGTCCCCTTGGAACGAGCTGTCAAGTAGGAGCTTTTCTGTCAAGAAGGACCGCGAGGTTAATTTTTCAAAATTGATTTTAAAATCCCTTTTAAACTCTTTGTGGGCGTACAAAGGGTCATTGTACTCAGAAAAATAAACTTTATCGCTGTAAACAATAATATCAGCAATCTAAGCTTCATTTTAGGACCCAATTGGGTACTAAAGCCCTATTTAAATTTTTATGTACAACCGAGTGTACAACGGTAAAAACACGATTGAAAACCATTTCTGATCACTTTTTTTCATTTTAATGCAAAAAAAAAGATTGACAAGACAACATTTTTTCGATGGATCAGCTACGGTCACCAATGAACGAGCTGTCAAGTAGAGCATTTTCTTCCAAAAAGGTCCTTCTTGGCAGAAAAGGTCCTACTTGACAGCTCTTTCCAAGGGGACCATAGTTGATCCATCGAAAAAATGTTGTCCTGTCAACTTTTTTTTTGCATTTAAATAATAAAAAGTGATTAAAAATGGTTTTTAATCGTTTTTTAATCGTTGTACATCAAAATTTACGTAGGGCTTTAGGACCCTATTGAAATTTTTTACACCAATTGGGAAACCCTAGGTCTATCCACGACCGTTTCCAATGATCGATTCCAGAAAATCCAGTTACCAGCTAAATCCACAATACAATCAGAAATATCCAAAAACGTAAATTTCCGCACTGTGCTCCAAACCTACGCCCTTACAGCCTCGAGAGGATGCTGGATTGGAAGTATCAATCTGGCATTAATAGAGTTATCTACGTGCGCATGTATTGCATGTACGTACACGAAAAAGATTGAGGTTGTACCCGCCAGCAAAACAAATGGTGTGCTAGTGTGCGTGAGAGCAGGCTTAGATAGCTCTATGCTCAACAATAAAAAAAAAATTATTGATGTTTCTATATTTTTGAAATGCTTAATGTGAAGCCGTTGATCATTTTCGAAAAAAATGATCATCACTCTAAAATGCTCTGTATTGAATTCAATTTAACGAATTTCTGCACCAAAATGAATCAACATGTGCCGGTTGTTGCCTTCTTGAAGCCACTGAAAGAATTTTTGGTCTAAATCAAATGTGTTTCATAATTCATTTTGTGGTACAATCATTAAGTTCGCAATCTCTAGAAGACGAAAGATTGCCAAATTCAAAATAAGGTTGCGCGAATTACAAATTACTCAAATAACATCCATTCGTGGACCCTTCGAGATCCAAATTATCAAAAACTCTTTTAAATCCACCCCTGCAACTGTTATACACCCGAGTGACGTTTGTCATGACATTCGCCTTCAAAATAAATTTTCAATTTTGGGTCACCCTGTTGTTATGCACGCAACCGAGCCAGTCGGTTTCAGATAAGTGTGAGAATTTTCCTGCGATCCACCCGTGTTTTTCATCCTCTCAGCATGTAAGTTGAAATTTCATCATTCCGAGTGTTTGAAATTCACTTTAATTTCCACCATCTTTTCATTCAACAGCGTGAAAGTTGTTATTTTTGCGTAAAACCAAAGGTGAAGACGAAGTGAAGGATGGCCCAGAGCAAACTGAACGATTTGGCCGGAAAGTTCGGCAAGGGTGGCCCACCCGGGTTGACCACCGGGCTGAAGGTGCTGGCCGCCGTCGGTGCCGCCGTGTACGGCATCAACAACTCCATGTACACAGGTGAGACAGATTTCCGAAGGGGGAATCGGGAAGAGACCGGGTTTTCTGGTTAATATTTACCCGATGGAGTCGAAACATAACCTCAAAGAAATGATCTGGAAGAATTTTACTAAATGGCGTTTTCACATTGAATTGCACAACATTTGACAAATTTACGTGAAAGTTGACATTGATTTTCTTTTTAAATTTACTTCGAGTAAATGTTTTGCTTGAATAAAATAGTTCTTAGAATATTCTTTAATTCTTGTTGTACCATAAGTACAAGACATTGTTGTTACATAACAGACCGCACTCTCTCTTGTTGTCGGCGTTTTAGAGCACTTTAGTTATCAAGCTAGAAGAATAATTCAAAAGTATGACATTAATTGCTCAAAATATTTCTTCTCCGCAGTCGACGGTGGTCACCGCGCGATCATCTTCAACCGCATCGGTGGCATTGGCGACGACACGTACAGCGAAGGGCTGCACTTCCGCGTGCCCTGGTTCCAGTACCCGATCATCTACGACATCCGGTCGCGGCCGCGCAAGATCTCCTCGCCGACCGGTTCGAAGGATCTGCAGATGGTGAACATCTCGCTTCGTGTGCTGTCCCGTCCGGACGCGCACCGCCTGCCCACGATGTACCGCCAGCTGGGCCTCGACTACGACGAGAAGGTGCTCCCGTCCATCTGTAACGAAGTGCTGAAGAGCGTGGTGGCCAAGTTCAACGCGTCGCAGCTGATCACCCAGCGCGCCCAGGTCTCGCTGCTGATCCGTCGCGAGCTCGTCGAACGCGCCAAGGACTTCAACATCATCCTGGACGACGTGTCGCTGACGGAGCTGAGCTTCGGCAAGGAGTACACGGCCGCTGTGGAAAGCAAACAGGTCGCCCAGCAGGAAGCGCAGCGTGCCTTCTTCTTGGTCGAGCGCGCCAAACAGGAACGCCAGCAGAAGATTGTCCAGGCCGAGGGAGAAGCCGAAGCCGCCAAGATGTTGGGTCTGGCCGTCAGCCAAAATCCCGGTTATCTCAAGCTGCGAAAGATCCGCGCCGCCCAGAACATTGCCCGAACGGTAAGACAAACCCCAACAACCCTAAACAAAGCCATTCAACCAACGCCCCGTTCTTCCTCCATTACAGATCGCCAACTCGCAGAACCGCGTCTACCTCTCCGCCAACAGTCTGATGCTGAACATCTCCGACGCCGAGTTCGACGACATGTCGAAGAAAGTGTCAAGTAAGAAATAGTAAAAGCGAGAGACGCACCTCTCAAATCTAACAAATCATCCATAAGAAAACATCTCCCCCGCATTTTCACACTTATAAAAAAAAAACGCATTTTCAAATTGAAACGTCGCCGGTTGACGGAAAAATTCTCTGTGATCAAATTCGGTTTTCCCGTACCAATCGGTCGACGCATCGGTCCTCCAAATCGAAATTAATTTTGCGAAGGCATTTAAGAGTGCGTCGTGCGCGCGGGAAGGCAGTTGATTATCTTTTTTTTAGTTTTTTTTCGAGTAAGTCATAGGCATCAAATCCCAGTTGAGTTACGCGCGCCGTGTACAAAAGTGTGCTCTGTGGAATAAAGCTTCGAACGGCACACGATTGAAGTGCGCGTCGAATATTATACACTCTGTTTGTTGTATTTCAATGCTGCCCGCAGGCAAGATGACAATCGATGATGGCGAGCTTGACTAACCCGACTGCGACCCGTTGCGCCTTTTCGGAAGCGTTGTGGCTAGGTAGGATTTGTGAGTTTTCTAAGCTAAAGTTTATCTTCGACATTGTGCTTGTTACCGCTTTTGCTGCTTGCTTTCTCTATCAATCAATGTAGATTCGAAAAGTACATTAAATTTCCCTTAAAATGACATGCTCCAAAAAAAATTACAGTTGAGTAACGGAAAATGGCAGAGTTTTTAAAACTTTTTTAGTGTTTTTTTTAATGAAAAATACGTTTTTTTCGGAATTCTGAGAACGTCATCAAATTGGGCGTCCAGTTTTACATAAAGCCCCTTTGACACCAAATTTCTATCTCATCACAGTTTTAGGCTGCAAATTATTGAAAAACACCTCTTTTTTCGCATGTTCAAAAATTGAAGGGGTCGTACCGTCCCTCCGTCACGAGGTATCAAAAAACGGATCTCGAATTCGTGATTAGAATTACAAGAAATAGGGGAAATACACCCTTTCTAATTAAACACCTATCTTCGTCATATGGAGAGTTTGATGCTCGATTAAAGCTCCAAAAATACTATTTAGGCTGTAAACTTACCAGCAACAGCACCGCCTCGAGTAAGCACGCAAATGTATGCCGCTTACTGGCCAAAATGATCAAATTTAATGCACTTTTGATCATAATTTCTATTTTGCGAGACCATTTCTCATCATTTTGGTGGCACACACATCCACTCACAAGATCAGAGGTTAACTGCTTAACGAAAGTCGCCATCAATATTTTTTCACTTGCGCTAACGATTTCAAAGGGTCTAGCTCATTTCCCCGAATGACATTTCCCCGAATGCCATTTCCCCGAAAATCATTTCCCCTAATTGGCCACATCCCCGAATACCACTTCCCCTAATCAGCCACATTCCCGAATGCCATTTCCCCGAATATCATTTCCCCTAATCGGTTATATCCCCGAATGCCATTTCCCCTAATCGGCCATTTCCCCGAATTCCATTTCCCCTAATCGGCCAGTTCCCCGAATGCCATTTCCCCGAAGTGACACTTACGCCAATTGCCGTTTATTTAAATTTAAATCTTCCCGAATTTTCATATCCCTTAATCATCATTTTCGCTAAAGCCTTTTTCCATGAAAAACAGATATTTTCTATCTCAATTTTACCGAACAAACAGCTTTTTCGGGTATGCTGTTGATTAAATGTTGTAAATTGGGTAGTAAAGCCCGTTATCAATTTTTATGAACAACGGTAAGAAACCCCGGATAAACGAAAACTATATCGATTGCAGTGTGGAACTTAAAAAAACCTTATGAGATATGGTCACCATTTGTAATAATGTTATTTGGCGGACCTTGATGACTATTTGTCAAATGGTCACCATTAGTAATAGAGTTATTTTAATGTTTGTAATGGTAAACAATTTTCTTGATGACTTTAAAAAACTATTTGCAGATGTTTTCTCAAATGGTTACCCTAAATCATAAGGTAACTTTAATGTTCAAATGGTTCAACTGGCGGACCTTCATGACTATTTATCAAATGGTTACCATTATTTATAGAGTTTTTTAAATGTTTGTAATGGTCAACAATTTTCTTGATGATTTAAAAAAAAACTATTTGAGGATGTTTACTCAAATGGTTATCATATATCATTAGGTTATTTTGAAGTTCAAATGGTTTACCTCGATTCGCGAGTACCATATAGAATCATTTTATGACCATTTGAAAAATAGTCACGTTTTCAAAATCGTCCACAATACTTGACCTTTTTTTTCAAATAATTTTTGTAAAACATTTTTTTCTTGTAGCATTATAATTTTGTGTTTACAGAACGGACTCGCTAATTTGAATGAAACTGCATTCTTTGAGCCCAAATCCTACCCGATCTCTGGTCTTCCATGCTATTCCTTCTTTCTTTCCCGGTTATGGTGTTCGTATAAGCTTCCAAGCCCAAAGCCGACCAGTACCAGCGGCCAACAATATGGTTCCTACGTCATCACATCGGTGCCGACGAACGTCATCAAGACTACGAACAACCTAATCAGTTAGCTGGACGCACAATCGATTGAACTGGCGTGTTGAATCGGTGGTTTTGCATCCACACCTGCGACCACGGCAACCAGTACGGCCACGAGCAGGGCCAGAAGGTGCCAGAGCAGAAGGTTTCCGATGAAAGCAGCTCGAGCTCGAGTGACGGAGGTGGAGGCAATACCACGACAACGACCAGTAGCAACAACAGAACTGATCTGGCTGTACCGCATGGAGCAGCTGTAACAGTGGCCACGGCTGATAGAAAAAACAGCAGCATCAGTTCTGACCACGAGAACCTGCTCAACCAGCTGGCCCTGAACATGCTTTGCAACCAAAAAATCCTGCAGCGGATCGCGCAAAGCCGGATACGCCTTCGCTCAGCTGCTCGGCCACCCCTCAGTGGTTAAGGACTGCCCAACATTGAGGACTGTCGTAATTAACATTCTCGCTCTTCTTCTTGATTGCACACTTTTCAGACGCCGAACTGATCAATGTGTCGCGAATCTTTTGAGAGTGCGTCGACGAAATCTAACCTATCTGAACTAATCCCTCGATACGTTCAACTCGGATGGCGGTTTGGTGCGGCGGACGGCTCGCGGGTAACCATCTACAACTCCGAGTAGATCGATTGCATCAACGCTCTCAACGGCTGCACCGACGTCCCGAGTGTAAGCAAGTCGACACTGTAATAATCTTGCTAAATCTCAAAACGATTCTCTAAAAATCATCAGGAATTGACGCGTAATCAAACTTAATCGGCATGAACTCGTTCCGCAAGACGCGAAGGGTCGGTGATGTCAGGGACGTCGTTGCCGATCGAAGACGGACTGGCCGACGCCTAGCAGTGTAATTTTCGGCAAGCAGCGGCCGCCGCTGGCCATCTGGTTACATTCGACTCGAACCGTCAGATCTTGGACATGCTTCACCTTGAGGTAATCCACGCGAGCTTGCACAAGGGATCGGCCAAGAATTGCCGCATCCGAGCCAGTGGAATCGGATACACTGCTGATACAACCAGAAACACCATGTTACCAGCTCAGAAAGACACCCGCTCGGTGCAGCAGCCGCGCATTCAGTGAAAACTTGAAGCAGCATTTGAAAGTGTAATTGTAGTCGTGTTCAGGTTCAGGCTTTACCTAAAAATCACCAAATCTAAAATACAATTTGATTAAAAAAATAAGCGTTTTATACATTTTAAATACAGTTAAGCGGTGCCAAACCCAAAACTACTTCCAGCAGTACGCCGGAGAAAACCGCGCAACCGCCTTTCAGAGCTTTTCCTGCGACCTTCTCCACTACCTCAAAGACATCCCCGAAAAGTGCCGCGAAATCTGGGTCAAATTTACCGCCTACCTTCCGTCAAATCTGCCATCCGACTGGTTATTCGTCACCTCCCTCTGTTGCTTTGGCATCGTCATGCTAATCGCCAACTCAAGCGCCTTCCAGCTCGCTCGAATATTCAATGGAACCACCATCTACTGCATCGTAGTGGCCGGAACGTTCGGGATCTTCTTTCACCGCGATGCCGGCCTCACCTTAACCGAGCACGGCACTTTTTTTTCGCCTCTGTCGCCTTCAAACATTAAAAACTGGACCTAACGACGTGCGTTTTCTGTTCGAACAGCTCCATCGTGTTGGAGCAAAAGATCCTGCTGGCCATCTACAAGGTCCTAAAAAGCAGCCACTTTAAGATCTCCGCGTTGTGCTGGTCCGCCCTTTCCAAATCCACCTTCGTAAAACTACTCGCGCAAGAGTTGCTCGGCATCGCGTTGGTTCGCATCTGCAGTGGGCACTTCCGGTATCGCGACGAGCAGGTCAGCTACACCGGCTGCGTCCTAGAAGGCAGAGGCCGCAAAGCGCGACCGGTCATAGCTCTGGTGCTGTAAGTGGTTTGTGATAAGTGCGGTACGGACCGACGGTCTTGCGCCATTGGACACTTGTGCTTGCGTGGACGAATACTAAAGGCAACCAGCACCACCTTTACACGCGTGCCAGGGTCGTAAACGGCCTGCTGTTGATCTGTTTGGTACACGCGTCGCAGCAAATTTTGTTGTTCCCGGCCGTCAATTCAATCTTGATGAACGCGTTCGGGCAGGACTGGATCGAATACTCGTTATCTGCACTCTATGCTCCTGCAGCTCTATGCTCATCTTTCCATCATGTTGGCCACGCTCTCGGCACTCAGACACAACTCGCACACCACATTCGACTCGCCTCCTTTGTTCACATTCTCCGGCACGTGAAAAAAGCGTGAATGTTACGGACCGCCTTCGTTTGGTCAACGATCTTTTTCGTCTGCAAATCGTCGTTCAGACTGTCCTCGACGTCCGCGTCCGACATGCCGACGTCGTCCTTGTCCGATTCGTTGGCGCCTTTGACGTCACCTTCCGGTTTGACACCTGGTGCGGCAAAAGTGGATCTGTTGGATTTTTTTTTTTCTGCTTTTTCCTTGGTTTCCGCATTCGCATTCTTGATGTGACGTCATTTACGGCTGCTTAGTGGTTTTACGGTGGATCCGCCGGAAGTTGACATGTCCGTAGTCCGGTTAGGTGCTGCATTGTCGTCGGATCGGGGGTTGCGGTTTTTCCGAGTCGATCGGGAGTGACAAATTCAAGAAGGACTCGTGCCATGTTAGTCATCCCTCGCAGCCACAGCAAACTGTCTACGATGGACTAGCTGCTCGTCGCAATGGCAGGCAACTTCCGTCCGGTTCCGCCTCCAACTGAATTTCATGCTAAATCGGCGCCGCGGCCGTCGATGTACCATCTCCGTCATCACCATCGCTCCCCTGCTGAAGTACGTCTCGCCAAACAAAAGGAAACAATTAATAAAACACGAAGCATTTCACTCCAGGGTAACGCAGGCGAAATAGTTCCGGCCTGGTTCCGGCTTAACGCCTTTACGATCCCGTTCCACGAAACTGCCGCAATCCGTCCTGAAAAAACTAGAAATTCAGTTTATTTACATCAGGCTGCTCGAATCAACAAAAGTAAACAATGAAGCAGTGCGCCCAATTTCATGAGAAACTGCTAGAACGAATATTTTCTGGCAACTCTGACTGCCTGAATGAAAATTTTCATTCGAGCACGATCTGACTAGAGATCCTAAATAGGGAGACTGGACGAAGTGAATTTCCAGAGTTTTTTTTGAAAAGGACCGATAAACTATTGTCTTTCATATGTTTATAGGACCTAATAAAAAAAAACTCCAGATTTGACGTACCCAAACAGACGCGAGTTTGACGTATCCAAACGAGCATTTGCCTTTACGCCCAGCAAAACTTATCAGTGTTGCCAAGCTCAAAGCATACGTTGCCAGATCGATTTAGGAAGCTTAGACCAGTCTCCCTATTTTGGGTCTCTAGATCTGACCACGAAGAGCGCGATCTGGAGCGATGTGAAACGATGAACCAAAAACGACCGCGATGAAGGTACGTTACCCCCATTTCGAGCTGCCTAAGAAAGCCAATCCGAAGTTTATCAATTTTAATTGACCAAAAAAGAAAACAAACTGAGGAGCACAAGAACAAAATGGCTCATAATTCATAAATCATCTCATGTTTGTTACTTTATTTCAATTGTTTGAGCGAATCGTTTTTCAATAGTTAGATATAATAATAATAATTTTGGATTTAACCCATAATTGCGAGAACAAGTATCGAGCGCAGCAAGAGAAAAAAAAATGAGAGAGCGTGCAAGCCACAGTATTAATAATCTGCCTTTTGCGCACTCTCTCGTTTCTCTTCTCTCGCTACACTCGTTACCTGCGCTAGTGCAGGCAAGCGCAGGCAAAAACAGTCTGAAGTGAATCGTTTGTGCGGCTGGTCGTTGTTTACGTTTTGTGCGCAGGTATAATTTTCAAACAAATCATTTGATTTACCAGATACTTTGTTTACATTTTTCTTGTTGATCATTTCAGCGCCGTGAAGAACTTGAAACAACGGAACAGCTGGTGCTAGAGGATTCGATCGGCAATCAAAAGAGATCTTGGCGGTAGCCGACCGACAAAACAAAATCGAAGCGAACGCACGATTCGCATTAATCAAGGCAATCATTTGAATCATCAGATAAGTACACATATTTGAATGTTACATTCTACTCGATACTTTGTGATTTTTTTTCTTATTTTTTCAGGTTTGGAAGACTTTAGCAGTATGATCAACCGAACAGAATCAGCAGTCAACTAGAATTAAAACCGAAAAGTTCAAAGATTATTGTTGTGAACCATCCGTCAAAAAGTGAACAATTCTCAAGAAAATAGGTAGGTAAAAAATGTAAGAAAAACTTTTAAAAACTATTTCAAAACTATTTCTCAAAAAGTAGTAAATTTGCATGATAAACTTTAATTCACCATTTGAAAACTATTTCTGAAATAGTGAAACTGGGAAAAAATGTAGGATAAACCTTAAATAACCATATGAAAACTATTTCCAAAATAGTAGCGCTAGGTAAAAATAGCAAGAAAAACCCTAAAAAACCATTTACAAACCCTTTCTAAAAAAGTAGACGCAAGGTTAAAAATTGTAAGAAAAACCTTAAAATACTATTTAAAAACCATTTCTTAAACAGTAAAAACCGAGAGAAAAAGGTCGCTTTTTCGCGAAAATTTACTTTATTTTTACCATTACACAAATGGTAATTTGACGAAACGTTGTTCGAGGATTTTTAAGGTTACCGTTGCTAACCACCCTCAATTCAGATGGTCGAACTTTATGATAAATGGTAGGGTACCATTTCCGATATGGTATTTTTAAGGTTTTCCTACCATTTTTCAAATAGTGGTTACAATCTCTGAAATGGTGAGAAAACCATTTAACACAAAGTTTTTTTAAAGTTCTCGTTTATGCGGGACATGATTAAAAACCATTTCTAAAAAAGTTATTGACAAGACAACATTTTTTCTATGGATCCACTATGGTCCCCTTGGAACGAGCTGTCAAGTAGAAGCTTTTCTGCCAAGAAGGGCCGTGAAGTGAATTTTTAAAAATTGAATTAAAAATCCATTTTAAATCCTTTGCGGTCGTTCAATGGGTCATTGTACTTAGAAAAATAAGCCATATCGTTGTGAACAATAATATCACAAATTTAAGCTTAATTTTGGGACCCAATTACAGTGCAGACTCGATTATCTGAAGCCTCGATTATCCGAAGTTTCGATTATCCGAAGTTTGATTATCCGAAGGTTTGTATGAGACTTCGAATAATCGAATCAAGAACAATTTTTTTTTTCGTTTTTTTCTTTTTCTTGTTTTAAACATCAAATTTGAGTACTGCAACCCCATTTTAGTAAAATTTGAATAGTTGAATATGCAATCATTAAATAATAAAATGCATTTTTTCAATATTTCAACACCGCCATATTGGCCTTGGATTTCAAAGTTCTAAATCACTTTAACGTAGTTTAGGGGACATACGCTCGACAATAAAAAAAATAGGCATCATAAAAAAATTCGTGATTCAATTATCCGAAGTGAAATTTTTCCGAAGCCTTCGGATAATCAAGTCTGGACTGTACTCGATTTTTTTGTTCAATTAACATTTGTATTCAACCGCATAATTAGATGTTGTTTTTGAGAAATTTGCAAGGAAATTTGTCTTTTTTCGAATTTTGTTCAAGAACACAAAAATCGAACAAATAGGTACATAAGGCTGGTACAAATTTTATTTAAAGTTTTTGTTGATTATACTTTTCGCCAAATCCCAAACCAGCAATGTGAATAAAATGATGAGTGTGTACGGGGTTCTGTACTACGAAAATCGCACGGTATGTTTTTTGAATCATAAAAAATAACAAAACTTCTATTGCATTATTATTATCATGTCTATAAGAAAAAAGTATTTGTTTTGAGAATATATGTATAAAAAAAAGTCTGTAAAAATATTCATTGTATTGGAATTTGTATTGAATCCCCCCTTAAATGCTACGTCTGTTCTGAATGAAGCCAAAAAGAAAGTTGATCATTCAAGGCCATTACGAACCTTTAAATATGTAGTTTGATGTGATAAAAATTGTCATCATTTTTTTTCTTTTAAAATGCCATTTCCCCGAACGCGGTCAAGCGGAAATACCCGGTGCCCAGGAGCGCGCGCTCCGGGGCACCGGGCATTTCCGCTTGACCGCGTTCGGGAAAATGGCATTCAGGGAAATGACTATTCAGGGATATGACTAATCGGGTAAGTGGCATTCGGGATTGTGGCCCATTCGGGAAAATGGCATTCGGGGATGTGGACGATTAGGGGAAATGGGAAATTCGGGTAAATGGAATTCGGGGAAATGACTATTAGGGGAAGTGTCTTTTCGGGGAAGTGGCATTCGGAGAAATGTCCCTTCGGTAATATGGGTTTCGGGGAAATGTCATAGATTCATTTCAAAGCGCTTAAGATATAAAATTGCTTCCAACTACCGGCAACATGTTCTTTTGCACATTAGTTAGTCACTCACTAGAAAAATAATCCCGAAAAATGTAAATAATTAGCAAGCACTATCAAAAAAAAAAAAAAAACAAACGCGCTAAGTCTTCTGACGTTTGAATTTTGAATACCCATTCCAATTGAAGGCTGAAGAAAACCCAGCGAGAAGCGAAGGCAAATAAAGAACAAAGGGTGGCCACCAACACCACCAACATGCTGGTGCAGCGCCTGTTGGATGGGCAAGTGCTGCCAGGAAACTTTCGCTATAAATGCTACTTTTCGTGAGTGTTCGCTTAAAATTTCATCAATTTTGGCAGCACTACCCGGGCAGACGGTAATAACAAAATTCATGCCATTTCAATAACAAATTCTGTTAAAATAACAAAAAGTGTTATGGAATCTTCCTGAAAAATCCATTTTTGCATAAGGGTTGAATAACAGTTTATGTTACCATAACAAAATTTATTATTGGTCTGATATTGGTTGAAAGCCAAAACAACTTTGGAATAACATTTTTTGTTATGGAAGAATAACTCCAACTGTTATTGGGATGATCGGATCAGTTGTTAAAATTACAAAAAATAATAACAAAGATTTGTTCGAAGAATAACTTAAAAAGTTATTAGTCTGTTATCACAATAACAATCCAATAACAAAAAAATCATAACGACGAATAACAAATCTTGTTATAAATAACATAAAATGTTATTGGCCTAGTATTTTCAAATATCAAAAAATGTTATTTCCAAGTTATTTCCGTCTACTCGGGTAAGCAGACCCAAAAGAGCGCTGGAAGAAAAAAAAGAACTAAACTGAAAATAGAAAGATGGGCGTGGCCCAATGCATTTTTGAGATATTTTTTTTAAATGCTTGTAAAAGGAATAGCATAACTTTTAATAAAAGTGAAAATAAACAGAAATGTTCACAAAAAGTTGCTCTACTCGTTGGTGTACTTGGTTTTAGTGAATTCCAAGGAACACTCCAGATTATCCAGCATCATTCAAACACGACCGCTTATTAGGCTTAAAATGGGTATATTTCCCCTAATGAAGAAAATAATAAGAATACATTGAAATTTTTTAATTCAACTTTTTGCCAACAAAAACAAAACTTTATGTTTAAAAAAATTTATAACAGAACCAATTTTATGTATTTTTAAATAGTTATTTTTTATTGTTTTAGTTTGCTCGCAGAATCTTAATTATGAGTGCTTCTATTTTTGAAGTATTTTGCATCAGTAAGGTTTCTATTTTTAGCAAAAAATTTCAATAGTTTTTCAGTTTTCGATTTACAGGGTGGCCACTCAAGTCGGGAAATCGAGAAAGACGGGAAAAAGTCGGGAATTCGCCAAAATCTACGAAAAATCGGGAAAAGTCGGGAAATGTGATTTTTTGTTAGAAAGTCGGGAAAAGTCTGGAATTCTAAGCATTCTTGTTTGAAAAATATTTTCTAACTCTTGAATAATTTTGAAATATTAATTTCACTCAATTCGTTTTCAGCATCTAACTTTAAGTTTCGGATTATTTTCACTATTTCAATCTATATGGGAATGAAAAGGTTATCTAAGACATTAAAAATCTTTATAAATATTATTAAATGATTATGGTGGCATGCACTTGACACACATTTTTTATAATATTTTTTTTATGAATCAACAGATTGCTTGACCATGTTTATAAAGCAAATGGTAACATCTAACATTAAACAACAACAAAGCCAATATGAAAAAGAGTTTAATTTCGACGATTACATCAGCGTACAGTTATGTTTCTGTTTAATTTTGCCACATTGCTTGAATATTTAAAAAAAAAACAATTACGGATTGGCTATAGTTTTTATTTGTAGCGATTATTTTTGAATCTTAAACTAAATTTATTCAGTCATTTCAAATGATGTTTCCAAATGTTTGATTCCCTTAAACTTTGTGTGATTATGCGTACCACATTTATAGATAAAGCTTGAACTTAAATGTCGAAAATATCCAAAGGTTTTTCGTTCTGAATGAAAAGAATGGAAAAATTACGCTTTGAAAACATTTAAAAATCTGGAATTTACAAATATTAAATTTTAATCAATGTTTTTTTTTTATTTTTGAAGGACAAATTGCATTTAAATTTGTGTTGGCCTGATTAAATTAATAACAATTTGTTTGAGTTACTACAAATAAGTTTGAAGAACTTTTTTCTGGAAATATTCCTATAAAATAAGTGGTAAAATATGAAGCGTTATCAAAGTGGATTTTTCATTTAAAAAAAGTTAAAATATTTAAATACTGACACTTCGATAAATCGACATTGATTCAAAAATTAAATATCAAAAATTTACAAAATTTTAAAGGATGCTTGGTAAAATATCTTTTAAGCAAATTCATAGATATTTTTAGTTTCTTTGAAAGAATAATAACTGTAATTATAAAGATGTTTAAAGCTTTGATAATAAATATAATCATAAAAATATAATTTAAAATGTTGTTGTAATTAATTTTTTGTCATCATTTTTCTCATTGCCAGCTGAAACGAAGTTTCTAAAAAACTTATGTTTGGTAATTTTAAAAATACCCATTGAAATAATAGGTATTGTGAAGCTTTCGGTTATTTTTCAAAGACTGATTTTTTTTATGTTTTTACCCTGAATCAAAATGATGGTTCCATTTTTGAAGTGAAGTTTTTAGGAATTTATTATTGAAGTTTTTTTTTACTAAAACTGTCTATGATTTTTTTTTTAGAAATTTTGTCCGATGGTTTATATTGACTTTTTATAAAGAGTTTTTGATTTGAAACCATTCTTCAGGTAAGAAATACATATTTTCTGAGGTTCTGGAAAAGTCGGGAAAAAGTCGGGAATTTGATAAAGGGATTTGAGTGGTCACCCTGGATTTACATTTGGGTAAGAAATTCATATTACTTGAGTTTCTGGAAAAGTTGGAAATTAGAAAATGGGCTTCAAAAATGGATTTGATTATATTTTACTCGTGCAGTGTCTGAAAACTTGATATTTGATATATTTTGAAAAACCGTCTGCGGCGAAATGGGACAGCTGTTTTAACCTCGTTCCTGTACAATATTTGGATATTTTTGATTGGTTTCGGATATAAACAGGCACAGATTAACAAACATAATGCATCGTTTTTAAAATTCCAAAGCTTCTAAGTGCACTAAATCCTGCTGTCCTGTATTTTTCCTATCAGAGCGTTTTGAGCATTTTTTTTAAATTTTATTCAAATTTTAAATTAAAGTAGTAGATTTTTCGTATCTTCCGAGTTAAAAACATCTAATTTTGTTTTATCGGAAATTTTGTGATATTTTCAATCAAAACTCAAAGGTTTTCAAGCTAGATTATGATTTCTACTGCCAAAAAAGTTACTTTAAAAAACAATCACATTTAGGTGAACAAAACATGAAAAGAAAAAGGATTTTTTTTTGTTTTTTTTTTATTTGATTCTTTATCCCAAAATCAATTAGAAGTGGTGATAGTATTTTCGGAAAATTACGAGTTGTTAAAAAACGCAGACAAATGTTTTTTTTACCAATCATGTATTATAACCCAAAATGATATTTTCAGCAATTTAAACATCCAAAAATGTGAACTTTAAGGGCGTGAAGATAAAAAATCTCATACTTTTTTGATATTGGGGTTTTTGGTTTGAAAACCTCCTTTTGGTCTCCAGGGAATTCGGTCCCTTTTTTAAAACAAAATAAACAAAAAAAAAGCGTAAAAAAATATTTCACAAGGAATGAACAATTGAACTGTTATCTCACATATTCGGAACACTTCAGAGATTGTTCAATGTTAAATAAATCATAGAAATTCGATAATTTAACATAATGATTCGACTTTTCCTATATTTGAAAACGTTTCAGTTAGTCTTTTGATTGATGTATCGACCGAGAGCAGATTCAAATGCTTTTTGTTACTATTTTGAAGAAAAACACTGACCCTTCCAATTCATATATTTGGAACACTTTTTTTAATTGTAATCAGCGATGGAATAATCATCATCAAAAGAAAATGTTTGGAGTTTCATCAAGAGAAAACATCCGAAAGGGAGCATGGCTCTCCTCTCTCGCGCACGAAAGATCGGTAAAAAGAATCTAAAAAAATCATCAACTTGATTATTCGGCGTTACATCTTTTTCACTACTTCACTTGCAAGTGTAACGTCACACTTCGAAAAATGACCTGTCACATTTTGTAGATGGGCAATGTGTGTAAACAAAGTGAAATAAACATCTTTGAGTGGTGGTGACAAGAAAATTCACAAAAAATCATCAGCAGATTGATTTTCTTGGAGAATTTCGGGAGCGATTTTCTTTTGCGTGATTTGCCTCCTCTCTACTTTTTGAACAAAAAACTATATTTCAAGACTATTTTATCAAGAGCAGCAAAACACTGCTTCGAAATTGCCTGTTCCATGATTATGGGATGTTATTGTATCTCCCACAATTGTGAAACGCCTGAATTTAACTGATATTTTCACAAAATAAGTTATCAGACCATGTATAAAACATCACTAAGCTTATGTTTTATTGGTTTCAGTGTGTGAAGTCATTATTTTGTTAAAAATATGTACTCCTGGAGAGAACCAAAGTTTGTTTACATCATTAAGAAAAGAGTGTTCTGAATTTGTGGATATCAATTCAAGAGTCAATGTTTTACTTTAAAAAATGATATAAAACGTAAAAATGTATAATCGGTCGATACATCAATCGAAAGATCGCAAGAAAAGCTTTCACATGAAGGTAAAAGCAAATTGTTATGTTCAACTATTGATTTTCTATGATTTTTTGAACATTGGCCGATCTGTAAAACCGTTCCGGATATGTGGGATGACTGTACCCAAAATTGAAAGATACCATCTACGACCTTAAATTGTTTAAGTTGTTAAGAAAATATGACGTTTTAGCCCCATAGTCTCCCCAACTGATGGCGACAAACACCAATTAATTACCGCAAAAGTTCTCCAAGGTTGTGGAAATTCAGAGTATGCGAGATGACTGTAAATTGTATTATACTAACTTTGTGTTAACCTTTTTGTTCTTCTTTGATCTTGATGTTGTTTTATAAGAAGTGTTTATTAAGGACCATATAGAACAGGGGTGCCCAACCTTTTGGCCCTGCGGGCCAGATCTGATTTTTCTGAAGGAGTGGCGGGCCGGAACTAATGTTTGACAAAAGTTGAAAAAGAAGACAATATTTTTTCATAATATAATTTTGAAAAGGTTCTTTTAAAGTAAACAAATAAATAAACTAGTATTGCAAATAAGATTCTTGGTTTAAGGAAAGAAAAACAAAAATAACTGTAAAAAATGAGTTTTTTATCATTGACTATAAAAAAAATATCAAAAATTAATTTGTCGTTGCAAATTTTTTAAAAGCTTAATATCGTCAACACAACGATATATTTCAAAATTCAATGAGGCATGATAAAATTTGTTAAAACTAATTTTGGATTCAAATCTCCATACAAAAAAAAAAAACACTTTGTACGTTGTTGTTCAATTTATAACAAAATATTTCAAAATGGTTTTAAAAATACTCCAAATTTTAGAAATGTTGAAAAATGTATATTGAATAGTTTAAAATCCGTTACTTTCAAATGTCAGTAAACTATTGAAATTTATGAAAAAAAATAAAGTTTTGTTCCCTGATTTCTTGACTCATTTTGATATTTTTTTGTTCATAAATGAAAAATATTTGCAGTGATCTTTCTTTTCAGTATGAATAATTTGCTTTTTAAAAGTTGTTCTTAAAAATTCCAATATTTTTTGCTTACTCATTTATTAACAAATAAATTTGAATCATGTTCTTAAAAACAGAAAAGCAACAATTTGTAGTAAACACAGTAGAAACTGTAAGAAGTTTAAATTTAGTGTCTTTTTATACATTTTTTGACAAATTTTTTTTTATGTATATTTAACAATTCAAATAATTGTTTAATTTTAGTTTAGTAAAACAGTTTTTTTTAATTTATACACTCATTTTATTAGTTGAATATTTCATGAACTGCCTTGAGTTGAGGGCATGTCATAGAACTATTTTGAAAAGCCGTCGCGGGCCGGATGAAATGGCTTTACGGGCCGGATTCGGCCCGCGGGCCGGACGTTGGGCAGGTTTGATATAAAACATGTGTGTTCTGCTAACGTTTTAAGCCAATACCTGTGTGGGTGAGCAGAATTCACTGAATGTTTGTTTCCTTGATCGTTGAAAAAAAGTTCAGAAATGTTCAGGCTTCTAAATGTTATGGCAGCATTCAAACTGGAAAAACGAGAATTTGAGAATTTGCACTGTATAATTGGTATCGATCGTAATAATTCCATCGTTGCTAAAACATCATATCTTATGTCCTAAAGATGTGAGATATAAATTCAACAACGTACAATAGTGCCCCCAAAACTAACACATTACATATGCATGCCACTTAACTAACATGACTAATCAATGCTTTTATGTTTATCAATCTTTTCTCTAAAAGATAAGTAAAGCCGCCAATTCACCACCCAGCGTTCGTAACGTCGAACTCCATCAATGCTGCGTTAACTGATTAGCATTTAGGCGGTGCCTACCAGAGTTATAGTCGTTTAGTTGCAATCCCTTCCCTATTGAACAAAAAAAAATCTTAAAGCATTTAGTAGATAAGCTACCTTATTCCAGAACAATAATAAAAAAGTTGAAAAACAATCGAAACACTGCCTCTTTGAACAATCTTCCTACGTGGCTGCAAGCTCTCACCTGGATCAGCTCAAATAATACAAAATTTCTAACTCTGCTTTCGTTTCTTATTTTCGTTTCGTTTCAAAATTGCCGTTTGATCCAGGTGGGGGCTCGTCGTCCGGTAGCTTCTTTGCGCGACAAGTTCCGAAAGTTGAGGCCAGCACCAGCCGGTTGGCCGCGGCCAGCAGCAACGATGATCTGCCGCCCGGGCATGACGAGAGTTTGATTAAGGTTATCGCGGAGGAGACGGCCGAGCGGATCAGTGGAACGCAGTGAGGTGTGGGTTTGCTGGGTTGTTGGACTTGATGATGTGGCATTTAATAGTTTCGTTTATCGATGTTGTGTTGTAACAGCTTTTTATAAAGAGACAGTAGTGTTAAAGTTAAATTTGTTTGAGTGTATTTCTTAAATGAAAGAAAGCCGGGATTTTTCTCAATTTCAAACGAAGACAGTCAAAGATGATTTAATATTTGAATAATTTAGCTTTATTTTGTCTGCTAAGATTACTGTAATTTGCAATATCCTTTTGTTCTGCTAAGTTAAGATAGATTAGTTTACACGAATGCCTTTTTTACGGTTTGAAAAATAGCCTACACTTATCAAAAGAACCCGGTTCATCCGGGGTCGGTTTTGTAGATTGCAGTGGGTTAATTTGTTGTCTGACCTGGTTGGGAGCAATTCCACTTTGAATATGAAAATCGGCAGAACATAATTCCAAATTTGCTTTTCCAATTTTTGGACTGATTTCCACTTTTGTAAAATATAATTTTCACCCAATGCTACATCCTCTTGTTTCGATGTTTTGTATGTTTTCTTGTTTGACATATCGAGCTGTGCGAGAGCAGATTGTTGAGTTTGTTTACCTTCACGTTAACATATTTAGACAACGAAATTTTAGGTCTCATTTTGAATCAGTTGAAAAAATGTGTAAATAAATAAACAAAAAACGGGCTTCTTTGATCGAAAAACGTCAACGACGGAAAACGAAGGAACGCCGGAGTGACAACTTCAATTCTGAAGGGCTGAGACGTCATTCGTGAAACGCAGATACGTCATTCGTGAAACGATTGCGCTTGCGAAAAGTCGTGTTTACTACAAAATGGAGTCGAGCTATTTCTCAACAGACCAAGTAATGTTGAAGAAGTTGCATTGAAAGAGCTCAAGTCTACATTATAGCAGGTTTGTATAGTTCTCCTGAAAGTGTTCGGTCAGTGAATAAACTCGATACATTTGCGACCAAGTAGCAGAACAGAGCAGATCGAATGGTGACCAGTATAACCAGATGTTGCTCAAGCAAAGAATGTTGAGGAGTAATCGCATAGTTGAAAAAGTACCGAATGAATCAGACAATTCGGTCAAAAAGGGGTTTACATGTGAATCCACCGAAATCGGAAAACGACTGCTTCATAAAGTTTCTTGATAAATTTCAAGAAGAGTTGACAAAATATTATCGACGCATGCATGGAAGAACAATACAAGTTAAACTTATTGGAGTTCAGGTCCTTCAATCTGAAGTCCGTACTTGAAGAGAACAACTAAATTAAATTTAAAGTCTTGCATAACCGATTCTCTATCCTTCGTGGAATTGCTCCTTGTTTTGTTTTACGCTTTAAAATTACCTCTCATAATTTCTGTATATTTTGTGTGTGTGTTTTCATTTGTAGCTTCGTTCCCGAAGTAGATTCCAGTCTATAGTTTTTTCAAAGATTAATTCACTAAAGTTGCATTAATCAGTTCTTTAGTTTTAAATCCTTGAATCGTTAGTGGCAGTGCTTTCGTTTTGTTTGAATTTACTGACTAGTCAGTTCTGTTTGTGTGTTTAAGTGAGTTGTTTGTGGAATGTTTTGCTGAATTGATTAATTTCCTAAACCGCACTTGACAGAATGAGCTTCTTTTTTTGCTTGCTTCGACAAAAATTTTTTTTGCTTTGTTAATATTTCCCTATTAAGCTGCGCACGAATATTATTTATTATGATTTTACTCAATTCGATGTTAAATTCTAATCACTTCTAACACTGTTGAAATGCAAGATGAGAAAATGGGAATGCTCGATAATTTTTTTTTTTCCTTCGTTATAATAGCCTAATTTAGTTTGGACCACAGCGTGATATTTTTTCATATTTATGTTCAAGACTGTAAGGCTTTCCTTTTTTGAAATTTCCGTTATTATTCTAGGCATTGAAGGTAGGTAGATTTTCACATTCACAGATCAAGAGGGTGAGGAAAAAGCACATCGATGAGCATTGATTGCACGGGCAAGGTGGGTTTGGAAAATGCAGGATTTTAAGAGTTTTGTGTGAGTTTTGATAGCGCCAAGTGTGGAATATCACAGATAGTAATGAGAAATATACAGGAGCTGGAGATGGATTGTAGTCAGAGTGATAGTGTTGAGTGAAGGTTCTAGCCAAAGCTTCTGGTACTTTTCTTGTAGGGGGAAGAATTATTGTTGATTAGTACAATTAGTTAGGCTTATACTATGTTGCTGCGCTGGTACAATCTATTTTAAACGATATTATTTAGTCTATTTGCATAATTTCATATCGATTTCTAAGACCATAGCTTTTAAAACCTAACTGTTTGCGTCGAATTATGAATTAAAATAATAAAGAACAAATATTGAAAGAGACTTTATTTTGCTACCTGTCGATAATTAAAAAAAAACAACATTTTGTTATCAATCTTGAATTTTACGTGGAATCGGAATCAGTGGGCGAAATAACCAAATTTTGTCGTTTTCAATGTTTTTAAAAAGATGCCAGAAACGCATGCGCTAACGCGTCAAAATCGATTTGACACTTATGCTAACGCCATTTTGGGACGCAAGAGCAGGTCCGAGTCGATGACAACAAAACAGAACTTTCGAACAACTGTTCTTTTTTAATCTGCCGCCACTTCGATGATTTTTTTTTTATTGTTGTTTAAAAGTGGCGTTAGTGTCAAATCGATTTTAAAAAATTTGCTGACAGGATTTAGCACGGATCAGTTGAATGAATGTGTAAATAAATTTGAACAATATCGAAGAACAACGGGCTTCTTTGATCGCGAAACTCCAACGACGAAAAACGAAGGGACGCCGGAGCGACAACTTCAATTCTGAAGGGCTGAGACGTCATTTGTGAAACGATTGCGCTATCGAACAGTTGTGTTTACTACAAAATGGAATCAAAAATTTTCTCATCAGACCAAGTAATGATGAAGAAGTTGTTTTAATAGAGCTCAAGACCACGTGAAAGTAGGTTTGCAGAGTACTCCCGAAAGTTGTCGGAATTAAAAATAGACATTCGTAATGTAACATGATACGTTTGCGACCAAGTAACAGAATAGAGCAGATCAAATGGTGACACCAATATGACCAGATGTGTCTCAAGCTAGGAAAATTAAGGAAAGATATCGTAGTTTAAAAAGTATCGAATGAATCAGACATTTCGGTCAAAACGGGTTTACATGTGAATCTATCAAAATCGGAAAAAAACCGCTAACGCCCATTCAAACTGTCAAAATTGACTTGACAATCACGGTAAAGCCATTTTGGGACGAAAGAGCAGGTCCGAACCGATGACAACAAAACCGAACTTTCGAACAACTGTTCTTTTTTAATCTGCCGCCACTTTGATGATTTTTTGATTGTTGTTTAAAAGTGGCGTTAGCGCCATTTCAAGTGTCAAATCGATTTTAAAAAAATTGCTGATAGGATTTAGCACGGATATTCTCGAACTCACTTTTAAAGCAAATGATGCAAAAAATACTTGAAAAATTGTTGAAACCTCCGTAAACAATGGAAATAGATTATCCTCCTACACACAGACTAGTGTTGAACCCAAAAGAAGCACGACGATGGCGACATCTACAGTTCTACGTCTTTGGCTAGCTATCAAATTGAACGAATTTTATCTACTACAAATTACGCGACTGTTACGAGATTCTACTGCGACCCGCTACCGTTGGAGCTGGTCGTCTGTCCGTCACCTCCGTGGACCGTTGTTGCTAGCACCGGAACTAGCGGTCAAATGCTCGTCTGGAGCAGACCCCGCTCCAGGTTGAAACACTCCAGAACCGAAGCCCCGATTGAGCTGCGCCTCGTCAGCATCGACGTCACGATGGTCCACTTGTTGAGCTTGGGTTCGTACCGTTCAACGGAGTTCAGCGAGGACGACCCGTCGTTACCACCGAGCGCGTACAGATACCCGTTGGCCTCAACGACCTCGTGGGTAGATCTTCGTGAGTGCATCGGACTGATCGGTTCCCAGCTGTTGGTTCGCAGGTTGAACCGTTCACCGGTCTGCATGCACATGGTTCCGTCGCTACCCCCGATACAGTACAGGTACCCGTCGAGGGCCGCCACTCCGCAGCTACTGCGCCGCGAAGTCATGCTCGGAACCGCTGACCAGCTGCCAACTCGCGGGTCAAAACGCTCCACCGAAGACTGGTAGTTGCTGGAGTCGAATCCCCCGAGGGCGTAGATACAGTTGTCCAAAACCGCTACTCTACAGTACCGCCTCCTGGTGTTCATCGCCGGACAGGACGTCCACACCGCCGTCAACGGGTCGTACCGTTCAACGCTTGCCAAGCAAGACGCTCCGTCATAACCTCCACAAACGTACAACAACCCGTCGAAGGCACACGTCCCCAGACAGGACCGCTTCGTTCCCATCGGCGTAATGTTGCACCACTCGTTAGTCAACGGATTGTAGCACTCCGCCGAAGCCAAGTCGTTCTCCCCATCATACCTAAAAAAAACAAACAAACCTTCAATACCCAACCCACCGACCACCCCCCAAAAACCCCCAACTCACCCTCCAACGACGTACAGCAACTTCCTCAACGCCGTTACCCCCGCCCTCGACCTCCTCGAAGTCATCGGCGAAATGGTCATCCAGGCGTTCGTCTTTGGGTTGTAGCACTCGCACTCGTTGTGGATCGCGAACAAACTCCCACCCCCCACGGCAAAGATGTACTGTCGCATCCCTTCGGGTCGTCGTTCCAACGTGCGCTGGCTGACCAGCGAACTGCGCTGTTCCGGGAGGAGGTGGTACTTCATCGCCTCCAGAAGCAGTTCCTTGCAGTGGGGGTCCTCCCGGACCATGGGTTCCGTTTCGACGCAGCTCATCAGGAACTCGCGGTTGACCAGGGGCAGCCGGACGTGGGACATGAGCTCGGAGATGTTTTTCTTGCGCTCGGCGATGTCGTGCTTGACCCAGTTTAGGACCGCCACGAAGACCTTTTCTTCGGAGCAGATGTTTAGCTGGCTGTTGGAGATGAGATCTTGGACCTGGAAGAAGGTAGGATGATATTGAGAGTGGTTTTACCGTTGTTTAATTGATGTTTAAAGGATCTCTGAGTTTTGGGTGAAAAATGAATTAATTTTTTAAGTTATTCTTTCGCATTTCGCATTTTTCGCAAATTTTGTACCTTTTACTATACTAAAAAAAATAGTTAAAAGATAAAAAAAAAATTTGAAAATATGGAGGTTTGGTTAAAAATAGCCAAAATCATCCTATCTCGCAAATTTTTTGATTTAGAAATTTTCTCAAAAAGTAGAGGGTAAAAAAATTGGTTCAAAAATATAATTCAAAATTTTGTACACTAAGACCCCTGTGATCTGCCACCAAATGTTATCAAACCATTGGGGTCCTTCTTAGCCAACACTCCTTTTACACAGTTCTCACACACACTATTGAACGTTTGTTTTGACAAGGGGGATGCTAAAGGCCGCCATCTTGGGTGATTGAGATTGATAACGCGCACAAACTGCGCACAGTGAAAACAAAAATATTTCTTTTTTTAATAATTCAACTTTTGTTATAAGAATTACTGTAGTAAAAGTCAAATTACACAGTAGTTAAGTTCAACGTTTCATGTGATAAAAGTACAGCTTTAAATTAGGTCATCGGCCCGATCTGTACTTAATAATCCCAACTTTAGTAGTTTATTTTGCAAAAAAATTGATAAAAATCACCTCACAAACATACACTTTTAAACGTACATTGCGGTAAAATTTTACATAAAAACAAGAATTACTTTATATCCATTTTATGCCTGTAGTTTTTGTACTTTTTTTTTACAGTGGGCAGTTGCTTTGTTTTGGTTCCGTAACGAACAGCTGTTCTTTTGTGATCGAGCCGAAGTTGACATTTCCCTGTTGTTCTGGTGCCGAAGTTGACAGCTTGTGTTGGCCACTGGTGAGCTGCCTGTAGTGAGATATAGATGTCGCCCCCCTGTTTTTGACACTATGCGTGAGCTTCAAATAAGTGACAGTTCAGGGATTTAACGTAACTAGGTATTTCAAATACATTATAAAACGTTATTAATTCAATTTCCAATCAAATGAGATCCTTTTAATCAACTTTGTGATAATTTTTTGTAGTATTTCAATTTTCAATTCGGTTTATTTGTGAATAATCAATTACAATGAGTTCATTTAGGTACATAACAGAGTTTTGGAGTTCCTTTCAGCTGTGTGTTACATCGTAATTCAATCGAATGTGTTATTACTTATAAATATTAAATAGAAGGCAAGAGTAAGAAAAAGTTTTCAAAAAACTTACAGAAAGATTTTGTAGTATTTTGAAAGGTCGTAAGGTCGTAAATTTAGTTTAGAGTTTTAAGCACGCTATCTTGTCACAAGCAAGCTATCACCATACTTTTACATGGAGAAAAAGTGTAAAAGCGTATTCTGAATTCTGGCCCTTATATTATAGATTTTGATTTTTTTTTATTAACACTCTACTGCCCCTTTCGATTTTTTTTATTTTTCCCTTTTTGAGGAGGTCTTGTTGATCTACTTTTGTTCTACGAAAACCTTAATTTCTCTTTTTCTAGGCCTGTTCTAAAAACTCCAGCCATAATCTTTTGCCTATTCATTGTTCTTCATAGTTTTCCAGTAACTTTTCCGATTTTGGTTTGTTATATAATCTTAAATTATTAGTTTTGCGGTCGCATCAAAGTGTGCCAAAATATAATCTGGGATAAAACATCAATGCATTTTCAGGATTGAAAATTGGTTAAAACATTGTTTTTGGTGAATTTTCTGATCTCTTCAATAAAAATAATTTCGAAATATTAAAATCCAGCTTTACTTTTGGTAAGGTCTCCACATTGAAAATTTTCCTCATTTGCTAGTTTAGACCAAATATTTTTTTTAAATGTTGTTATTGAATAGATCACAAAATTTCTCAAAAAATATATTTTTTAACATTGAAAATCGGAACATTTGTCTTCGAGATATCGTTAGTGAAAATGACAGGGGACACTTAGAAAACATGATTTTTATCATTTCGAATTCTTTGTGACTCACAGGCAGTGCTTGCGAAATTTCGACCTTGTTTGTGATAGCTGATAGAACACTAAAAACGTCTTCACCACTACATCCTGATTTTTACATTCTAATTTCGTTCGTTTCACACACAAAGGAATGAGTGATACGCAAAGTCACTCACACAATCATCAATTAGAGAGCGGTCGTTTGACATTCTACCGAGATTCCGATCATCTCTCCAATGATAGCAATCATATGACTTCTGTCACCACGCAGCATACACTAGGAAAAGAGAGACAAAAACGAGAGAAAGAGAAAAAGCACGTTGTCTCGTTCGGACGGCTGCTTGAGTGGGGCTCATTTTTCGTTCGTTTCGTCTTCGTGTTTACGTTCACTGACCGTCGCCAAGCAATGACGCTCATGATAGGCGTTGTTAGTCAGCGATCAAATATCCCATTCAGTGATAGATCCCTTTTCAAGCATTGCTCACAGACTTGTGAGGCTGGATCTCAGAAACTAATTACCCGATTTTCAAAAATCCAAAGAGAAAATTCTTTAAAAAGTTAAAAGTGTATGTTTAAAAAGGATGTTTAAAATGCAAAAAAAAACGAAATGAAATATTGAAATCGAAAATGTATGTAAAGTACTTTTGTATTGCAAATTTGATTTTGCTTTTAAAAAATGATTCAAAAAAAAAGTCCAGGTTCTCGATATTTTCCAATAAACACGATTTCTCCTAAACCAGATTTTGCATCATCACTGACACCCTAGTGAAAAAAATCGCCATCAGGGATACCCTCTCACTTAATTCCTTAGGCAAGAATAAGTATCTGTGCCAACTTTGAGCCAAATTGGTTAAGGTTTTAGGGTCACTATAGAGCGTTGAAGTTTATACAGGAAAAATCGCGAAAATGTATGCAGAAAATGATTTTTTTTAGTAAAACATATTTTCTTTTATATACTTCCTAAATAATTTCCCTTATATACTTTCAAATAAATAATCCGATTTCTTCCGGATCAACTCGGATTTTCTTGCAAGCTTCGACAACGTTGTAGGAAATTTAATCTCCTACAAGAATCTCTCAATTGTACAAATTTGGGCGAGACCAGCGTCACCTGCTGCCAAACCTCTGAAGCGATGTTTTTCCCCCATACGTTTTTGCGATTTTCCCCATATAAACTTCAACGATCAAAAGCGACCCCTATCCAGGTTTTTAAGCGAAGATGGCGTTCGAATGGTGAACGCCCGAAATGTCAAAATCGCGCAGTGGCAACAACATTAGAAAAAAATGTGGCTGTCATGCCATGGCACACTTGTTCCGTAATGTTGGTACCACTGCGTGATTTTGACATTTCGGGCGTTCACCATTCGAACGCCATCTTCGCTTAAAAACCTCGATACCTTAACCGATTTGGCTCAAAATTGGCACAGTTACTTATTTTTGCTCAGTATTGGGACTGATTGTTTATTTACCCAAATTTAATTATTTTTGCTCAAAGAATCGAGCCAAAGGACTCTCGAAAACAAAGGTATTTTGGGAGTTGTAAAAACTAAAAAAAAAACAGTTTTAGGACTGTTCAAAGCACCGCGTATTCCACAAGCTTCTAAAAGCATCTTTTGCCTATTTACTGTTCTTCATAATTTTCCAGTATCTTTTCCGATTTGTTTTTAAAATATTGTCAAAGTCAAATGAAATATGTAAAATTATTAAACTTAGGATTCAAAAATAATAATTTCAAAGTATTTAAAATTTGAAAAGGAGAGCTTTCTCGTACAGATTTCAATGCAAAAGTATATACAATGCATAAAAAAACTGATAAAGTGATCCAAAATATTACAACTGAAACAGGAAAATGGTTTTTTTATTTAAAGTAAAAAAAAAATGATTTGCATACTTTTCAAAACATCATAGAATTACCCCTATCGGTTTCGATCGCTCCCATGGCTTAAATTAGTTTAATCACTCCGATTGTCAGGATCGTTCATATTCCCACAGAGAGATAGTACTTTGTACCCTCGCGTTACTCATCCCGAAAAAGGACCTTCCCTCCTAAAAACACTTGACCCTAATATAACGGATCATTTTATTAGGATAAACCCACCCGCCGAGTGCACAGAGTTCTAAAATTAACCTTTTGTTTCGGGCCTGATACCTTCCGTGTTGGGCTCGACGCTATCCTTCGGGACTTCCATGCGGCCACGTGAAGGTTTTGGGAAATTTAATGTTCCACTTCGGTGCAACCCACCACGCCACACACGCACCACCCACCCCCTATTGTTGTGGGAGAAGGTTTATGAGGAAACTTTTTCCAAGGACAATCAACCTTTTTTACACAGTGAACAAGTAATTTTATCTCAATTTATCTTGAAAAGTGGAACATCAAATTAAAAAATATGTAAAATAACACACTTTTCTAGGTAAACTTACTTTCCTCATTTTAAGATATCACAAAAAAAAAATGTTTTTTAACTGTGCACAGTAGGAAAACAGGCTTCGTGGTTTTCGTGGAAGGTTGGGGAAATGTTGCTTAAGTAAATCATTTTCGGCGTTTAGCTGGGGCAAAAACCACACCAAAACGGTACTGTTGTCGGATGTAAAAGAGTGGAAAATCGAGGACTTGGAAAAGCATGTTTATGTGGCTGATTTTAGGGATGAGTTGTGCCTTAATGTGTGTGGTGGTGCCTTTTCCCTGCCATCAAGGTGAAGGAAAAACTAGGACAGGCGGAAAAGTGGATGTTTATTTACCTCGTTAAATCCCAGCAGTAAAAATTCCTCCGTGCCGACAACTTGTTGAAAGTTTTGCAGCGCATAGCGGTGGGACCGGGAGTGAAGTTCCTTGCACGAGTGGGCATCTGAAATTGGAGGGGTGAGAAATGTTCAACGTGGAATGCATTAGTTTTTTTTTGTCCAGAAAATAAGACCGACATAATAATAGCACGACAGGAGGAGGAAATTCGTTTTCGACAGCATGTTTTCGGTTTGGGTGGGGTAGAGCATGTGAACAACACGTGACGCGAAAAACTGTGTTGAATAATTCATGAGTGAGCACATTTTCTCAATGAACGGGAAGGATGAATAGTTTGGAGGAAACTAGCGTAACGATGTGCGTTTATGAGCTTTTACTAAACAGGAAGTTGTACGTCCCAGAATGTTTTAAAACTTGTTTTTAAACCAAAAATTACAGCAGAAGCAAAATTTTATATGATTCATAGAAAATTAATGACAATGTTTGTAGACTGGTCAATGTAATGTCATGAAAGTTTTTTTGTTTGATAATTATTGATTTATTTATTTATTTATTCAACTTCAACTCTACACAGTCTAGTAAAATCTAGTTTTATGCTTTTCATTATACATTCTTTTTTCAGTAATTCAAAATCTTCTAAATCTCAATATCCAGAAGAGTGGTTCTTAGTTGACTTTTTACCCTTCATTACAAGATGACTAGGCTAGGCACTTTAAGTTTTGAATGTGACTCAATTTTCAAAATTCAAAATACAAAATTCTATTAAAAATTTTACTAATTTAGTGCATTGTTACCACAAAATTTAAATAGTTTAAAAATTTAGCGTGGACAACGTTGTTAAATAATTAAATGAATCAAATTCAAAATTATAAAATTCTTTTCATTACACATAGCAAAAAAAAGAAACGAAAGTTAAATTGCATGCAAATGTATGCTTATCACCTTTGTGAAAAAAGACATTGTTATATTAATTACACACTGCAGGTACAATTTCTATAAACTCAAAAAAAAAAATGCAACCGACGAGATTCAAACCCAGCACCCACAGTGACGTGACGAAGGGCGGTGCGACCCCTTGCATTTTTGAACATTAGAAAAAATACGTGTTTTTTTTTCTATAATTTGTAGCCTGAAATGGTGAAACTTTGGAAATGTGGTGTCAAAGGGACATTTATGTAAAATTTGACGCCCGATTTAATGGCGTACTCAGAATTCCGGAAAACCGTAATTTTCATCGACAAAAAAATACAAAAATTGCTTAAAAATTTTTGCCATTTTCTTTACACGACCGTAAAAATATTTGGAACATGTCATTTTAATAGTAGTTTATGCAACAAGTTGCAAAAAGAGGATTTTTTCAGCACGAGTTGTACATTTATCCAACGAGGTTCACCGAGTTGGATAAATACGAAGAGTGCTGAAAAAATCAAGTTTTGCAACGAGTTCCATACAACATTTTTTGCAATTCCAAAAAACACACACTGAGTGAAATTTTATGTCAAATTTTCATGTATTTTGTCAATAAATCGTTTAAATCAAAAAAAATGTTGAAAAGTGTTACTTTTCAAAACAAGTGCTGAAAAGTTCAACTTTTCAGCACCCATTTGAGTGCTGAAAAGTAGAACTTTTCAGCATTTATTTTGAAAAGTGTTGCTATACGATTCTGTTATTTTTGGTACAGAAAAGTAGGCTATTTCGTCGTTCAAGAATGACAGGAAAAGTAAGTAGTTTCACGACGGAATTGCAAAAAGGAAATTTAATGTGCTTTTCGAATCTGCAATAACCCAGGATGTAACAATGTTTTACAATGATGTAGATCAGACAATTCCAAAAAAATATATACATGAACATAAGGGGTTTGTAAGTAAACATCACGTGTTATCGCGAATTCATGAAAAAAAAGTTTTAAGAATAAAAAAAAATCATTGGCGTAAAGAGAATACTCTTTCAATATTTGGGTTACATCATCATCTTCAGGTTAAAAAAAAAAATAAGACAGGGCTTCGTCGCTCTTGCAAAAATTGCATTAACACATAAAATTGAGTACGAAATTTAATTTAAACATGTAAAGGCAAATTTTGATGTAAAGATCAAAATTTATTGCAATACCAAAATAACGTAGAGTTTGAAAATTTGATTCTACACTTTTCCCATTTTTTTTGCGACGTGTAAAAAGGTAAGGTCAGGCCCACCACGTGAATCCATTCGTTTTGCTTTATATTGCAGTAGTGTGCTCCCTCGAGTGGAATAAACATAACACTAAATCGAGAAAAGTGTTCTTTTCGGAATTTTTCTTCTGCAGAAGCTTTAAGGGTAGTTTCTTCGAGTTAAGCATATCATAAATGGGTATGATTTTTTTTTATTTAAAAAAAATAAAGATTTTTTTTTCAAACTGCAAAGGAAAACCTTTTGGGAATCAGCCTTTTAAATGTCATGTTGGCTGTCACCGATGTCGAATTCGGTTAATCTGTTATTCACTTTCATTCAATCTCCATCATGATGAATAATGGATGTGTTTACAGCTGAAAGGCTTCTGGAAAATCGGATATCCTGGCAGCGATCCTTGAAAGAGTGCGAGTATTGCGTAAAATTAAAGCGCAAAAAGGGGACGAAAGAAAAACCGTTCCCCAAATTTCACCCCACTTCACATCTGTTTCGGTTGACTGACGTTTGTAATTAATTGTTACACGTCGTCACATGCGTGACTGCTCCGGTACCGTGCTGCGTTGTTTGTTTTATTCGATTTGGGAGTGATGGCTGCGGTGATGATTTATTTGATTGAAAACGATAAGCGGTGTTGGCCTTTTTTGACGATTGTTGGGGTTTTGCCTCTCTCTGCGGGATTGTCGTGCAGACGATTGAATGATAAATGGCAACACGTGGAGTTATGACCAAAGGTAGAAATTTGTTCTGCCATGTTGCAATGATTTAAATTTCAACTTCCCGCTAGCCTTAAAACTCAAAGTAAAATGATTAATCTTTACAGTAAAATATTATTATTTATTCCTAAATTGCGTCTAAACATAATGAATTTATAAATTATTATTCATCTAGCAATAATGACTACACAAGTTGTTACTGACTCTCCCAACCCTACAACCTTGAAGGAAATCGGACCAGCAAACAGCTGTTCCGGAGGTCTCTAGCCCACATCCAATAAAAGTTTGCGAAACGAGCGCGTGTGCTCCGAATTGATTAGAAGTCGGTGAATTACTTTCCGGCCCCCAGAACGTGAGAAGAATACTCCCACCACCCCCATTCGCTCCTAAAATTATGAACGGCGTTTTGTTTGCCCGCACAGAACATCAATTTGTTAGACTTAACTCGGTTATGAAGCTCTTTGAAGTGTCATTAAAGTTAAATGTTTTAATTTAGTTAAGAGGCTTTTTCACGCCACAGTGGAAACAACTCAAGCTGATAAGTGAAAACAAAGTTCAAATCACAACCGGTTTGAGAAATTGTTTACGATTTGGGCAACTCCCATTTCAGGGGGCCATTTATCATTTCTATTGCTGCAGAATTCATGAACCCAAAGAAAAAAGGAGCCCCATCATGATGACCACCACGTGGTGACCCAAACTTGGGATGTTTTATATTTTGGGGTGGATCCATTTCCCCAAAACGAAGACGACGACGACGACCATATGCTATTACAGTGCCCCATAATCGACCAATTAAGAGTACAATGAACGGTCCCGTCGGAGGTGGAGCAAGTTACATCACGGCTAGGCTTAGCCATAAAATTTTATGCCACCTGGGACGTGGGAGTTGTGTTTGGGTGGTAATTCCAGATTAATTAACGATTAGGCAGAGATAAGCGGCAGCAATATTTACCTGCGAAACTTCGAATCCCCAGGCAGTTGGAAGGATGTAGCTGGCGGAGTAAAAACTTGCAGCAAGCTTCTCGAACCGATTGAACCTGGAGTAGGCTGGATGCTGGAAGCAGGACCTGTGAAGAAGAGGGCGTTGAGTGAAAATTGTCGTTCATCTCTATTAGAAAGGGTTTAATGGAGACGCGTGGTGCATCATTGTAAGCGAAACGATTATTTCATAAAATAATACTCATAACTTTTAACAAAATAGAGTAGTTATTTAAAATTGAAAATTTTCCAAGATAAACAATTTCTGTTCGACTTCATTCTCTATGAACATATAAAATCATCAAGTTCTGTTAAAAATATGAAACTTTGTTTGTTGTTTGTTTGAATCAATTGGTATAAAAATAAAGATTTTAGACATACAAATAAATGTAAAAAAAGCTTCAAAATAAATGTAATTACAAAAGTCGACTCGGTATCGAAAAGGACCTAATAAAGAAAATATTAGCTTATCACGTTTCAAAAGAAAGGTGTCAAGTTCGGTGTTTATTGTTAAATACTAAGACATTTTTTGAAACACAGCTGAATACACTTACAGATCAAATGAAAAGTTTGTTTGCTGATTTTATGGTCTTGGGGCCAAAGAGGTCATAACTGTAAATATTTTTCTATTATTGTTCAGGATGTTTTATGTTACATATCCAAAAATGATAAATATCCATCAACAGAATGAGATTATATTTCCTGAAAATAAATTCGGATTTCGGTATGTGAATCAAACTCAAAGCACCATACTTTTCCATCGAAATGATTTCCCTCTGAATTTTGCTGGAGACGCATGGTGCTTATGTTCAAATAATGTACTGAATTCCGATGATTTTTATTTACAAAAAATCATAACTCAGATTTAAAAGTATTGTATTTTTCATCAAAACCCAACAAATCAAAATTCTTTTCGTTCCGGAGACTTGATTATATAATAAAATGTTTTTTTTTTTTTTTCGCAAACCGTTAAAATAATTCCCAAATCACCGAGCAAAAAATACGGTTCACTTCCTATCTGAATGCTACAAGTGTTCATGAAGTTGGGAACCACGAACAAACTGTTCAAATAACAATGGCACTTTCTGTGTTATTTTTCTCAAACTTATTTGTGTTTTGCCCCGAAAAATCAGGGGGCAAAAAACATATTTTTATCAACAAACCTTGCAATTTTTATGAAATTTAAAGTGCAATCAGCTGAAATCAATTTAAAATGCATTCTCCAAAAATGCAAATGTTTTTTTGGATAAAATTTTATTTTTGTCAAATCTTATTTTTTTTTTAAACTAATGATTGCAAAACATCTGAACTAGTGTAAAATGCATTTTAAACACCTTTTCCATACAAATGTTGAAACTATGGCTTGTTATTTCAATATTTATATTTTTTTATTTTTTTGCCGCCCCCCTCGACCCCAGCCAGAGCCGAGGGACAAAAACTTTGAAAAATATTTGCATCGGCCTAAGTGACCTTCTACAGACTTTATTTTTTCTGTTTTGCCTTAATCGAGCGTCTTTGTTCCGAAATAGTTTTGACTTCTCTGTGAGTATGTTTTCTCTTTGCGGTTCGTGTTGCATAACATTTTTGCCTTTCTTACTAAAGAAAGGTATAGGTTTTACTTTAAGGCAGGACGTCATTTCCATCTTCGTAAATATGTCGATTCAGCATCAATTTTAATCGGAAAAATTGTCAAAAAATCACACTGCATCGATTTTCGACGCTCTATCGATTCACCTTGACAGAACTCGTCTATCTCCTCGAATTTTGAGAAAATAAATTCCGTGGAGGTCGAGTGATGTTCGTATGTGGTAAAATTTTGCAAAATTTTGTGTCGCGCCGTTCTCAGCTCCCATATATCCGATTTCGATTCTTCTAAATGCAGATGAAAGCTAGTGTGCTGAACCTGGGTGAGTTGCCGCGCAAATTTCGAAATATCCATCTGTTTTCGGATGCGGCCAGACTTTTCAACAAAATACACAGTTTTCAAATGAAAATATGGTCAAACTTTTTCATTTTCATATCTTTTATTTATCTCAAAAATTGCATTTTTCGAGCCCTACAACCTCCCAAATTTTCATCCAGATTCATAATATGGTTCTGGAGTTAGAGCCGTTTGATTGACCTACCATAAGAAAAAAAAATCCCTAAAAAAAGGTAAAAGCCCACCTGGTGACCTTCGCCAACATTTTTCATTTCTGATTTTATTCGAAATTTCTTGCTACATTCATAGTACAGACCATGAGTGAGCATCTGAAACAAATTCGACATCGATCGGCAATCCCGATCAATTTTTAGAACGATTTACTTTTTGCCTTTCTTACTAAAGAAAGGTATAGGTTTTATTTTAAGGCAGGACGTCATTTCCATCTTCGTAAATATGTCGATTCAGCATCAATTTTAATCGGAAAAATCGTCAAAAAATCACACTGCATCGATTTTTGACGCTTCGTCGCCAAGTTGTCAAGTTGAGCTTCGAATACTGGCGCGAAAATGCTGGCGCATATATTTTGTAGCTCGACTTATACTCATTTTGTAGTAGCTTGTCTACCGATGTTTCCTTCAATATGTAAGATATCGTAGCTTTTCGGTTTCTTTTGCCCTGTCCGTTTTTGCATAACTGTCCAATGTTTATGCAAAAACTTTTGTGACATAGGACATTCATCCGGCTACAATCATTTTGTTTCCCGCGCGCACCTAAAATCGCCTAAATGTAGACTTCATTTTTTCGTGATTTCGTAAGTTTATTTAACAGGGTTCATTGGATAGGATAATAGGAGCTTTCTAAGCTTTTCATCGTTTATTTCGTTTTCAAGGTGTTCAATGCTGGCGACTCCAATGGCTTTCTTTCTAAGGTTCTCGCGATTGAGTGTGTAGTGGTGCGGTTGTTAAAAATAGCTATCTCTGACTCTGTCACTCTCATAGAAGCTGAATGGCTAGCTTCCCTGCACCGTGCGGCACACGCGGTTCAACTGTACCTTGTCTTGGTGCGCTGGTACGATGAACCAAAACACCAACACAGTCACACAAAAGGGCTCGTACCGAAACTAGAAAACCAAAACCGCGGTGTGCGTTGTTGGGAAGCTTGCTATGATCGCGTTTGTCATAATCGCTTTTTTGATTAGAAACGTACAAACATATTGTACGATTAAAAATATTCTTTTGGTGAAAATTGCGTTTTTTATTTCTTTTGGAAATCATATCATTCATAATACTCATAATATCATCATAATACATTGCTTTCATCATAAGTTTTTCTTTTGAGTTGACGTTATAAATAAACAAAGTCTATGTTATTAATTGAAAGAAGTTCTACCATTGTTATATTCTTTAGTAAGAAAGGCTCTTTCTCACCCCAGGTGGGATTAAATCGGGTTTTAAATGTTATTTCGTCAAGTCAAATCACCAACCGTTAAATTTGTTAAATAGATTTGAAGTTTAACATGGTACTATCTTTTTGAAGAAAAAAAATATTTTAAAATACTGTATCGGTAAACTCAGACTTCTATTTTTTGTATGTGTTTTATTTATTCACTGTGCGAATTTTGAAATTACTGGAAATATATTTTTAAAATATTGCATTAGGATAGTTTAGTAGAGCAAATGTTCATTTTTATACTTGATTTCTTATTAGAAAGATTTTCGACTTTTGAGATAGTCATCCTATCGCAAAAATGTTTCTCCCAAAGATGTAAAATTGATAACTTTGAAACGCGATTAAAAGATGAAATAGTGGAAGTTTGGAATTGGAAAATTTCACAATGTGTTTTATCTTTGTAACTTTTTCAGTACATTTATTGAAAAAAAGTCGCTTCCATAAAGTTTTTGGTTTCAAATCAAAAGTTTTCCAAAAAATACTAACAAGGATGAAAGTTTGAAAGAAAATAAACATTAAAATTAACAACCAAAGCATATTGGTCCCAATCCGGGTACCCCCGGTGCAAACCTCTGAAACTGAATTTGAGTTCGATTTAACCTCGAATACCTCAAAGTGCATAACATGGCAAATGAGAGCAAGTTTTAAAATTCCAGACAGTTTTTTTTTATTCAATCTGCTTACCTGAACATTTTCCTCGGTGATGGTGATTTCCCCGCTGTAGGCATAATCGATGAGTTGCTTGAGTGACGAAGGATCGATGTCGTGCAGCGTGACAACATCCCGGTTCCGTTCCAGCATGTCGTCTGGCGTTCCAAAATGTAGAAGCAAAAAAAAAACAGAGTTAAAATGGGGTGCAAAAATTGAAGGATTAGACTAGGTGTGGGAGGAAGAAAAAAAAAATATCAGTAGAATCAGGTACCGTGTTGAGTTTCACAGGTGCTTGTAGCGTTTTTCACTGAACGAGCTTTTGAGGGGCTTTGGGAGGCAATGAATGTGCGATATGTCAATCCGGGTGCAAGTGACACAATTTTCGGCACGGTGTCAAACGAGGATTCGACACCGTTGTGAGTGATGGGGCGGCCCCTTGGGACATTTGATACTTTGAATACTTATTTGGAAGTGAATTTAAAGGAGCTTTTCCATCACCAAAAGGATAATTTAGAATGCAATATTTGTTTTTTTTTTATGAAGTTCAAACATTTGAAGTGATGAGAAAAAAGTTAAATCCAAGTTAAATCAAATTAAATCCCAACCAAATAATTAAAAAAAAAATTCAAACTTTCTCAAACCAGTATCGATCAAAAACTCAACAAAATGTACAACTAATGCAATCTGCCCAAATGAAAGCCGCGTAATTCGATTTCTGTTGCTTCGCCAATAGATTTTGCAGCTGGCAGTCTTCATGCCAGTCTGCCATTTACAGCATAGTTAGGTAGAGAGACCATGGTCGCCGACATCGACCACTTGTTGGGAGTCGGTCGGTCGCCAGACAAGGTGTCTGGTAGCCCATTGCCACTTTTGGTCCCTCAGCTCGTTTACCTAGGTTTATTAATTGGTTTGCAAACTGCACTTGCTTTCTGCAACTATGCACGTCGTCGTGTCGGTGGTTCCGTGCTTCCGTTATGCTCGGTGGTTCTCAACCTTCGTCTGATATTTTTTGCACAGTTTTCCAAATTCTACTCAAGTCCCGAACTTCCGCCATCTCATGACAGTGTTTCCTAATCATTCAACATCATGACTTATTTAAAAGTTATTTTATGTATATATTTCAACACTCACACAATAAGTGTTCAAAGATTTTTTTTTAAATTTGGAACATTTGAACCAGACATTTGATCAAATTTCAAATAAGATGGGGAGAGAGTGGGGAGACTTGATCTCCTTTGTTTGTTTTGTATGAATTGAAAGCTTAAACATTCATCTAAGGGGTAGGCGTGGCTGAATGGTTACGCTGTTCGCTTTGTAAGCGGAAGGTTCTGGGTTCGATTCCCATCTGCTCCTATCGAGAAATTATGGAATGGAGTAATTCTGAACACTTGAATATGAACGAAAAATTCATTAGCTCGTGGCGAGGTTCGATCCCCCGTCCTTTGGGCCAGCAGACAAAAATGCTAATCACCAGACCATCGCAGCTTAGTTGACTAGAAGGATTAAGAATGCTATAAGAATCCAAGAAACTTGATTGGAATCTGTGTACCTAAGAACAGGAAATGCAATATTGAACGCAAGTAGACCTAATGACACTTACTGGTTGCATAATTGTTAGGCGAATATTGAACTTTCAAAACGACCAGAATTCACCACAAAAAGCTTGGTGAACCGAATTGGAAAGCTTCCAAAATGAATCCAAGAACATACGAAGAATTAAGGACTATAAATAGATTTGACCGGCCGCATCACTTACCACGGTGAATCCTGGCTTCACACCCATCTTACTAACACCCTCAAACCTCACGTGATACTTTGTCGAAGACGCAGCCGATTTAGCGGTCTTCATCACTCAAGTATCGGACTAAAATTCCTATCCACTTCCCCGTGTCTTGCCACTGGTCGTGGCCGGCGTTGTGATTGGCTAGCATGATAGGGACATTTGAAAGTTGCGAAGTGGTGATGATTGGTTCCTACTCTTCATCTGTGGTCCACGGAGCAATTCTTGGAGGTCTCCTGGTCAATAATAGAGTAGCAACTACGGGTAGACACCAATGCTATGCTATGCTATGCTAATTGAAAGCTTAAACATTCATCTATGTTTTTTTGATACAGGGTATTTAATTAGATGAACTCTTCGAATCATGGTAAGTAATTGAAAAAAATATTTTAAACCATCATTTCCAAAATGTTAGGGGTAACTTGATCCCACTTTCAACATTTCAAATAGATCTTAACCCTCTACAACCTAGCCCCACCTCTAGACGGAATTCGATCTAAAAATAGCCAAAAATCCATTTATCAACTAATTTTTGATCTTTAAAAAGCATTGGAAAGAAAAAATCTTAAAATTCTATAAATTTTTAAAATTCTATAAACTAAAATACTAAAAATAAAACAAGAAAAACATAAAACGAGAGAAGTAAAGTTTTTCGTAGAGCAAAAGTTGCTCAAAATGACCTCCGGAACACAAGAAAAGTGTGGCCATTAGAGGGTTAAGCAAAATGTTTCTTATCTACCGAAACTTTGGATTTCCTATAAGTTACAACAAATTCACATAAAAACTTAACGTTTGTGTTCAAAATAAAACAAGTTGAGCATGTAAAATATTTAAAAACTTAAAATATTATTTAAAATTGAGCAAGTTTACAAAAGCTTGTAATTTTTGTTTACAAAACAATTCAAAACTTAACTATTGAATAGTTTTGTTCAAAAAACTAGTCAAGTTAAAATCAAAATAAACCAAGGAAGCCGATTTATAATAGTCAAAATTACTCAAATATGAATTAAAAAGAAATCACAAGTATTGGAAACCACTGCATAGAGTGGGGTGTGCCGTTCTGCATGCACTTACCGTTGAACATTGCATAGAAATAGGGCGAAACCGACGCCAGGATGACCTTATGTGCATTTATGGTTTCACCTCCGACTTCCAGCGTGACGTCGCAGAGCTGTGGGGGGAAAAAACGGAGAGGGATACAAAGTGAGAAATCAGGGAAAGTGAAAGCGGTTCTCGAATGCTAATTGGATGGATGAATAAATCAGAGTTTTCTCTGTACTCGCATTGGGAACAGCAAGCCGAACTTGTGTTGTGAGGCAATTTTAATTCGACAAAGGAAGAGTCGAACTGTAGACAGCTTGAATTCTACACGGTTGTTTACAAATTACACCGAGGTTCGAAATTAATTCATGAAAATTTGATTCCAACGTGCTTCTGTTGTTGCTTCAACTCCAGATGGAGACGCCTGATAGCTCGACTTATTCACAAAACCAGACTGGCACAAAACATTGTGAAGAGGGGGTAATTATTTAAATCTGAGGGGTGGCAATCTAACCTGGGCGTTCTGCCGCATGCGGTTGATGGCCGAAAAGGACGCTATACAGTGGCCCGGGTTCTGGTGGTGGGCCTGGGGCAGGATGTCGTCGCCGGACATGTTCGGTGGGCTCAGGTCGCTCGGGGTCTGCGTCGAGTTGCTGGTTACAGTGGTGACATCCTCGCCGTTGCTGGCGGTTCCCTCGGTGGCTACTGGAGATCTGCAAGCGGGATGAATGATAGAACATTTGAGTTACTTGTTAGTTTGCTTCTTTTCTTTTTTTTCATAATGATATTTTTCAGTTTTAGAAAGGTCAAGTAAAGTTTTTCTTAATTTCTCCTATTTTACAATTCATAAAGTACCTTCAAAATGCAAGTAGAATTTAGTAGTTTATTCAAAGGTCATCTTTCAAAAGCATAAATTTCTCACAAACCTCCCACTCGCAATCTTTTATCAAGGACTCGACATAATTATATCCTCATTCATAATAATCATTCTGTCCACGAAGTTGACAGTCAGTCAGCGATAGCTGCCGCCGTACGGTTCATTCACTATCCTTCGCAATTCTCACTGCTTCCCATTCATGGTGCATGAAAAAGTCGCGTATCGCGCATTCATTTCCGTCCGACGTTCCGTACACCAAGTCAGTCTGCCAGAGCACCAACTAGAGTCAGAGAGATTTGAAAGGAAAGTTCATTGACACGTTTTCCGCCAAGCTTTGCCTAGTTTGTGGGGGTGTGGAAATTCCCAGGGCAGGACTATAGTAGGTGTCGTCTTCTTCTGCTGAGGGGTCACATCGTCCACGCGTTATAATTCAATTGCTGAACAGGTCAAACGGTTTCGGTTGCCAACTCTGGATGGTCATAGTGCGTACAAATTAGATTTTGCTTCTGGATCCCTCCGTTATTTACTGGAAAAAAACTTTCACAATCCTACCCTGCCATATCGGGTTCAGCTGGTGCTAACCACTGACGTCAGGGTGTCATTTTCGTGATATCCTCCATGATAAGGACGGTTTGTTGGCCGATTTTGGCAGAAGGGAAGATTTGTCCTTCGTTCTAGTGTGGATTTGGCATTGTTAAGGCAGCTTGAAGGGATTTGCTGTAATTTGGACGGTATGGGCTTATGCAAACGAAGTTATGGGTTTTCCCTAGACGGTGTTAGGGAGTTCCTTCCAAGAATTTACTGACTTTATACAGCTGCTTAAAAGGCACTGGATCGCATGCCTTCGACAATATCAATTAAATTTAAGTTTTTGTCCGTTAATTACATGTTTTCCCCTATTCTAATCACAGGGTTGATTTCAAAAACCGTTAAAGCCTTGTAGCATGATGAAAACAACAATCAGTTATCAAATTTCAACAACCGACTCAAGACATGACGATCGGCTCCTTCCTGTTACACCGAGTATTCTACTGGTATCCCTGGAATCCCACAAAGCGCTTACAATCCTTCGAGCGCCAGGTGGCACTGTTGAGATTCGTAGGGCTCTGGCCACCTCTAGAAGGGTCTCCCCGGGTACGGACTGCTTACCGGATCTACGGGTGGTGCTTCCGGATTCTGTTCATGTACATTTACACGCTGACGCAGGTGTTGTACTTTGTGGATGTTCGGGATTTGAAGGTAACTGATAGAATTTGATATAAAGAGTTGTTTACTACAAGAGTTATCAACAGGGAGTAGCAAACGCTCTGTTCTTGCTGATGACTCAGATTTCCTTGCTTATCAAGTTGGAGATTTTCAATCGTAAAATTGTTCGCATCCAGAAGTGCGTACAGGACGTGGAATGTCCCCTGTACAGTCCCGGATGTAAACAAGAAGATAAGTAGGTACGGAATCCAAGCTAAAGCTCAGACTGTAACTCCACCCAATCTTTCAGAGAAGTCATCAAAGCCATGAACAACACCTGGCTGATTGGAACGATCTTCATGACCACTTGCTACGGAACCGTAACCTTCTGGACCATATCGACTCTGTACGAATGGAAGCGCCAGTTGATGCTTCCGGCGTGGTTTCCCTTCGATTACAGTGAATCGTTGCTCGTGTTCATTCCGGTTTGGCTATACCAAGCGTTTGGAATCTACATGAGTGCAACCTACAACGTTGCCACGGACACTTTGGCAACTGGATTGATATCCCACGTCAGTGGACAAACTGCGCGGTTTGGAATTCTGATTTCCAAGGTAAGACTTGGCATAGCACTTGAGAGGACTTATTGACATTTAATTTGTATTTTAGCTAGGACACAAACCTTCCGGATTCATTCCATACAACGATTTGCGGAAGCATTGCTCAAACTGTATCATGTGCACCGTGATATCTAGCCTCACCAAAGATATCAACTACTACAATGACTCACATGGACCTTCTTACGGATATCTTGTAGAGTTGACCTATTTTCACAAGGGACTTCTATGGTAAGAGTATTACGAAAGTTTATATCAACCTCAACTCCAAGTATGCTTCTAGCCGACTCGGTCCTAACCAGGTCCCAGCACCGAAAAAGACCTTACAAAAATAATTTTATGAAAAAAATATGCTTCTAGTTACGCCCGCGAAATCATCGACATTTTCAACGTGTCAATCTTCACCCAAATCATCGCGTCAGTTATCATAATATGCATGACTGGCTTACGGTTGCTAGCTGGTCACCTCGATCCGTGGGCGACCACCGGTGATGTTTTCTATCTGCTTGCGATGATTTGTCAAATTTGGCAATTTTGTTACGTGGGGAACGAGGTGTCACACTCGGTGAGTGTTCCGGGTGTTGATGGGAGTCAGTGTGTTGAAAAGTTGTCGTTTTTTCAGGTTGACAAAATTAACGAAATGGCCATGATGTGCAATTATCCAAAGTTTAACAAACCTACGGCGAGAGCTTTTCTTATTTTGTTGACGCGGTACTTTTGGTGTAGTTTCTCTTAAATTAACAAAATTTAATTTAAAATTTCTTTGAGACTAGAGCTATGCAGAAAACAGAAATCAAAGTTGGGGTGGTATTTAAGTTTACTCTGTCATTGTCTACTTTTCTCTGGGTAAGTAAATAATTATTAATATGATAAATTATTAAACTAAATCAGACTAATGACTCAACTTAACTAAACTCAACTTGTCATTTCAGATATTAAAAACTTCGTACTCGTATTTTGCAGTTCTCAACAGTGCTCAATCATGAAATAAATGAACAAAACCTATCATTCTTGCTCAATAATCTATAAATAAAGAAATTAACTAAGTAGGATCAGGTAGTGTAATCAAAGATGTCATTTATTGTTGGAAAAAATAAATTTCAAGAAGTAATTTCATTTTTTATGATTTGTGGTCTTAAATATTTATTCTTATTTTTTAAAGCTGGAAATCAAATGTAGTATTGGATTAATTGGATCATGCAGAAATTTTGTCAGTCATGTAAGGCCGTTGAAAACATGTTTTGAAAATTATGTCATACCCCTTTAAAAATTGACCCAAACATTTTAAGAATACCGATATACCTTACCAAGAAAAGTTTTTTTAGTTAAAGATCACAAAATGCTTGAGACATGATTAAAGTATTGATATCTACAGTCCAGACTCGATTATCCGAAGCCTCGATTATCCGAAGTTTCGATTATCCAAAGTTCTATTGTCCGAAGGTTTGTATGGGACTTCGGATAATCGAATCACGAACAAAAACATTTTATTTTCGTTTTTTTCAAGTTTTTTTCTTTTTCTTGTTTTAAACATCAAATTCGAGTTCTGCAACCCCATTTTAGTCAAATTTGAATAGTTGATTGCCTATTAAATAATAAAATGCATTTTTTTTAAATATTTCAACACCGCCATACTGCCCATAATTGAAAATTCGGCTATTATGCCAAATCAAGTATTCCGAGAAAAACGCTTTTTAGTGTTTGTCACAAAATCTCCATCAAGGCAATTTCCCGTAAGAGTGGCATATTAGCCGTTTGGTTTTTCGCATCGGCAGCCAAGTCTAAACACTATTTCAGTGAAATTCAAGTTCCAGGAGATGCGTTGGAACATCCTCTACCACCTGGTGCTAATATCTCGTTTTTGCCAAAAGTGGATATTACCGGTTTTTTCAATGGTGGGCAGCATATTGGCCGCCATCTTGCATTTAAAAGTTTTAAATCACTTTAACGTAGTTTAGGGGTCATACTTAAGCAAAACAATAAAAAATTAGGCAATGAATTTTTTTTTTCGTTATTCGATTATCCGAAATGAAATTTTTCCGAGGCCTTCCGATAATCGAGTCTGGACTGTACTACCAAGAAGCAAAATATACTGGAACTCATAAACATATCTGTTTCCCTTGAGTTTAATGTAATTTTTCGAATTGTGGTACTATGATTTTATCCTTGATTTTAACTTTTTTTTAATATTTTATGAGTTATGTATTAGTACGATGTGAATTTTATTTCGAGTTTTGTCTCTCTCATACTTGGAAAATTTCTTAAAATACTTAAAAATAAAAATTTCCTCTGACAAACCTTTTGTTTACTTGTTCAATGTTTAATGTTTAATGTTTAATGTTTAATGTTTAATGTTTAATGTTTAATGTTTAATGTTTAATGTTTAATGTTTAATGTTTAATGTTTAATGTTTAATGTTTAATGTTTAATGTTTAATGTTTAATGTTTAATGTTTAATGTTTAATGTTTAATGTTTAATGTTTAATGTTTAATGTTTAATGTTTAATGTTTAATGTTTAATGTTTAATGTTTAATGTTTAATGTTTAATGTTTAATGTTTAATGTTTAATGTTTAATGTTTAATGTTTAATGTTTAATGTTTAATGTTTAATGTTTAATGTTTAATGTTTAATGTTTAATGTTTAATGTTTAATGTTTAATGTTTAATGTTTAATGTTTAATGTTTAATGTTTAATGTTTAATGTTTAATGTTTAATGTTTAATGTTTAATGTTTAATGTTTAATGTTTAATGTTTAATGTTTAATGTTTAATGTTTAATGTTTAATGTTTAATGTTTAATGTTTAATGTTTAATGTTTAATGTTTAATGTTTAATGTTTAATGTTTAATGTTTAATGTTTAATGTTTAATGTTTAATGTTTAATGTTTAATGTTTAATGTTTAATGTTTAATGTTTAATGTTTAATGTTTAATGTTTAATGTTTAATGTTTAATGTTTAATGTTTAATGTTTAATGTTTAATGTTTAATGTTTAATGTTTAATGTTTAATGTTTAATGTTTAATGTTTAATGTTTAATGTTTAATGTTTAATGTTTAATGTTTAATGTTTAATGTTTAATGTTTAATGTTTAATGTTTAATGTTTAATGTTTAATGTTTAATGTTTAATGTTTAATGTTTAATGTTTAATGTTTAATGTTTAATGTTTAATGTTTAATGTTTAATGTTTAATGTTTAATGTTTAATGTTTAATGTTTAATTTTTAATGTTTAATGTTTAATGTTTAATGTTTAATGTTTAATGTTTAATGTTTAATGTTTAATGTTTAATGTTTAATGTTTAATGTTTAATGTTTAATGTTTAATGTTTAATGTTTAATGTTTAATGTTTAATGTTTAATGTTTAATGTTTAATGTTTAATGTTTAATGTTTAATGTTTAATGTTTAATGTTTTAATTCAAGATTCAAGATTCAAGATTCAAGATTCAAGATTCAAGATTCAAGATTCAAGATTCAAGATTCAAGATTCAAGATTCAAGATTCAAGATTCAAGATTCAAGATTCAAGATTCAAGATTCAAGATTCAAGATTCAAGATTCAAGATTCAAGATTCAAGATTCAAGATTCAAGATTCAAGATTCAAGATTCAAGATTCAAGATTCAAGATTCAAGATTCAAGATTCAAGATTCAAGATTCAAGATTCGAGATTCAAGATTCAAGATTCAAGATTCAAGATTCAAGATTCAAGATTCAAGATTCAAGTTGTTTAAAGCTTCTTCGAATTTGTCGAACATGGTACTAACTCAAACTCCTAATCCTCAAAAAGTGCTGACTCAACTTATTTCGACGGGTGCGGGACATTTCGCCGAATGTCGTTTCGCCGACGGTCATTTCGCCGAAGGTCATTCCGCCGAATGTCGTTTCGCCGCATGGGACGTTTCGCCGAATGAGACGTTTCGCCGAATTGACAAATAATCGTAAAATAAATATATAAAATGGACACAAATTGTATTAAAATATTTTGAAAAAGTATAATGTCCCTAAAAGGTGATTTTGCAATCTTTTTAAAAAATATTTTTTGTTTATTAGTATGTTATTTTATAAGTTTATGCATTATAACATGCATAAACAATCACTTAAAAAATAATCTAGTTGAAAAAAATTGTGCGAGTTTTTGCATTCTTTCAAATATAAGCAGTTATTTAATTACAGCAAACAATTTTAAATCATTTCTGTGAGTTTTTGCATTAATTTCTGTTTGTTTTTTGCATTCTTGTTTTAATAAATCATTTGAATTATTTCTGTGAGTTTCTACGTTCTGTAAACCATGAGCAGTTCTTTTAGTTTTCTGCTTATAATTTTGATAAATTTCTGTTAGTTTTTGCATTCTTTGTTTTTTATTATATTATTTGTATAATTTGTGTAAGTTTTTGTATTCTTTCCAACATGAGGAGTTCTTTTGATTTTCAGCATAACATTTTGGAAAAATGCCGGTAGTTTTTGCATTCTTTACTGAGCATATTTTTTAAATTATTTCTGAGAGTTTTTGCATTCTTTCAAACATGAGCAGTTCTTTTGATTTTTAGCATAACATTTTGGAAATTTTTTGTTAGTTTTTGCATTCTTTGTATTTAAGCATATTTTTTTTTAATTATTTCTGTGAGTTTTTGCATTCTTTTAAACATGAGCAGTTCTTTTAATTGGCTGCTTATAATTTAGATTATTTCTGTTTGTTTTTGCATTCTTTGTTTTTCGAGATTTTTTTTTTGTATAATTTTTGGGAGTTTTTGCATTCTTTCAAACATGAGCAGTTCTTTTGGTTTTCAGCACAACATTTTGCAAAATTGCTGTTAGTTTTTGCATTCTATATTTTTGGCATATTTTTCAATTATTTCGGTGAGTTTATGTATATTTAGTTTTTTAAGCATATTATTTCTATAATTTTTGTTAGGTTTTGCAATCTTTCAAACATGAGCAGTTTTTTTAATTTTTATCATAACATTTAGAAAAATTTCTGATAGTTTTTGCATTCTTCATTTTTTAAGCAAATTATTTGTATTATTTCTGTGAGTTTTTGCATTCTTTGAAACATGAGACGTTCTTTACATTTTTAAATTATTATATTATTATCTTGCCACTCCTTCTCAAGTTTGCATGAGTGAATTACAAGATGGCACTTCAGCGAACAAATAGTATAAATTGTACAAAAAAGTTAATTTTTATTCAATTCGGCGAAACGTCCATTCGGCGAAATGACTTTCGGCGAAACGTACCATTCGGCGAAACGACATTCGGCGAAATGACCGTCGGCGAAACGACATTCGGCGAAACGTACCAGATCCTATTTCGACTGCACAGCCCTGATAAAACAATTTATGATTAGTTTTAATTTTTAATAGTTTGTAATTGCAGATTCTTTCATTTGTCGAACATACCTCAATCGAACCATACAATTAAAATGACCACCAAAATAAGCATTTGACGTAGAACAAACTCCCCAAATTAACAGTTTAAAAGGCTGTTCCACTTCAAACCGACTCAGTTCCTCCTACAAACTCCCCCAACCAACATGGCCTTCTTGGACACGCTCCTGTTCCGGCTCTTCTTCTGGAAGAATCCTTGGGACCCCCGAAACAGACTGGAATCGTTCAAGCGGCAGCTCACCCTGCTCAAGTGGATCGGGCTGTGGCCACCGCTGGAAGGCACCGACCGGCAGCGTCTCCTGTACCGAATCTACGGATGGACCCTCCGGATTGTGTTTCTGTATGCGTTCACACTGTCGCAGGTGCTGTTCTTTTTGAACGTGCAAAATGTGCAGGATCTGGCGAATGCACTGTACGCGTTGATGACCCAACTCACGCTGATTGTTAAGCTGAGGATATTTTGCAGTAAAATTGACTCGATTCAGGTGCTGGTGCTGAGAGTGCGATGTTCCATGTTTCATCCCCAGTGTGATGCTGAGACAAAGTTTGGAACTTTTTGTAGAGAGTGATTCTTGAAAGTTGTATTACGGAGTTTATTCATTTCAGAGAAGTGCTGCGGGCGATGAACACCACTTGGTTCTTCGGGACGTTGTTTCACGTGGTGTCCTTTGCAACGGTCACCTTCTGGGCCATTTCTCCGGCGTTGAAGAGAGAATTTGCACTGCTGTTGCCGTCGTGGTTTCCCTTTGACTACCGTCAATCGGTTTGGGTTTACGGAGCAGTTTGGTTTTATCAGACTTTTTCGTTGTACATCTGTGCGAGCTTAAACGTGGCCACTGATACCATGATAATTGGGTTGATTTCTCACATCGGAGGACAGGTTGGAAGGTTAGGGGTTTTGTTTTCCAAGGTAAATAGTAAATTGTTCAAATTTTGATGGTTCTAACGGTTTCATGCATTACAGATGGGTTACGTTGCTTCCGGTGCTAAAAGACAGATTGACCTAAGTTGTAAAATTTGCAATTCTTTGTCACCATTGCTGAATAACATCGAGAAGCTCGCCAAAATCCATGGAGAATCTTATGCTTATCTGATTGAGCTGATATTATTTCATAAAGAAATTTTGAGGTTATGATCCAATTTTTGTCTATGGATAAAAATGCAAAGCTTATCTTTCTTCCAGATTTGCATACGAGGTAGTGGACATCTTCAACGTTTCAATATTTTCACAAATCATAGCATCGGTAATCATCATCTGTATGACTGCTTTGAAAGTCATATCGGACCGTAATGTGGTATCGATGATTGGAAATCTCATTTATTTGTCAACGATGATCTGCCAGATTTTACAGTTTTGCTACGTCGGGAATGATATTAGCTATTCGGTAAAATTCAAAAGGTTCCAATAACTGGAAAGTTAACACCTTTTTTTGCAGACTGGAAAATTCAACGAAATGGCAATATTTAGTAACTATCCCGAATTTAACAAAACTACAGCCAGAGCATTTCTCATCTATTTGACAAAGTAGGATAAACAAATTGACTTTTCTACGTTATATTAAAATCATCTTTTTCTTTGTAGAGTTATTCAGCCCGCAGATATTAAAGTTGGTCACGTCTTTAAATTTTCTCTGACATTATCAACTTTCCTCTGGGTAAGTTCCTATACTTCTTATCCACTATATTACTTCTCACCAGTTTTGTCACTTTCCAGATTCTCAAAACATCCTATTCCTACTTTGCTGTCCTCAACAGTGTGCGGTCGTAAATTTCCACAAAATTTGTTCACAAGAAAACATGAATAAAATTTACTCACAAACACAACCCACCACAACCTCCATAATTTAAAATTTAAATCACTTTCCCGTCGCAACTTTCACCTCTCAATTCACCCTGGATGCACTGCTTGTTTTTCTGGTGGGAGTAATGGGAGACGGTCTTTGATCCTGGGATGCTTGGATGGCACCCCAAGTGGGTTGGCCCTGCAGACTGGCTCAAGTGTGGCCGCTAGCAAAAAAAGAAGGAGACTGTCCTCGAGCGAAATACACGTGCACGTAAGCTCTTCCGAAAACATGGAAATCTTTCACCGAACCGTGGCTTTTTTTGGTGGTTGCTCCTTTTTTCCTGTTTGTGGTTTTTCGAGCACTTTATAGAAGGGTTTTTTTTGTTGCCAAAAGTTCAAAGCACACTCTACACATCCCGATGTAGCGGGTTAACCCGAGTAGAAACTGATATGATTTTTTTCTCAGAAATTTTCAAATTTTAACAAAAAAAAAAAAAATGTTTAGCTTTAAGCTTGCCTAGAACGTGAAATTTATTGTTGATTTAAAAAAAGTTAACATTTCTGTTCGGGTTGTCAAAATCATAAAACCTTGTTGCAACGAAAATTATGATTCATGTGGTGAGTGGCCCTCCCTGGCTAGACAGATTTTTTGTGCGGTACACTTTTGGATGTTGCATCTAGTTCTGTACAAACTAGTGCATACAGTTTTCTCTCTACTCGAAAATATATCAGCTGTCCAGAGTACTTCAGTATTATATGCTGTTACCCTACCAAACATTTCTGCGGGGTCGAAAAATGGCAAACAAAACTTTTCTCATAACGGTTGCGGTTTTGTTGGGAGAGAAGGGCTTCGAGCTATTTTACGACTTTATCGAACAATACCGGCCTATTCGCGAGGCAGCGTAAATTTCAATCGAACCAGTTATTAGTTTATTGAGGGTTAAAATAATTGAAAGTTTTTGTTCTTTTTTTTCCCGTGGGGTTATTGGACCAGCTATTGTGTCCATGTGGTTGCACAAAAAAATGATATTTTAGTTTAAAGAGAATCATCTCTCTATCTAACAAAATAAGTACATCTATTTTGACATTTGAAAATTGTCTGTTTCTGTTCAGAAGTTAGTAAGTTTTTAGTAAATTTTTGTTTCCCCTTCTTGAATTTTCGAGCCAATATTAAACAAAAACTTTAGACAATAAAACAGCCTTACAGCTTTCAACGATTTCTTTCATTTTTCAGAGCGTTTGGTACGGTATGTCCACGCATCCTTCCTCCCCTGTTGATTCTAAGAAATGTGATCCGTTCTCAGCATCTGTCTCTGCGGCTAATGCAATGCAGTAGGCCAGGCCGCTTTAGTTTTTGCAACTCAACTGTTAAATATTGTGAGACATGTCATTTAAACACTAATCAAATGGTTTCAATGATTTCGTGAATGTGAAGTTAAATAAACCTTGTAAACTTCAAATATTAGGTCAAAATGGCCAAACAATGAGTTAGTTTACACAAACGTATTTTTTTTTACTTTATTTTTGTAAACGCATAAATAAAATTGACCCTAAAACAAGTCTAAAACCCGAAAATGAGATTTTAGGTAAACATTATGTATCAAATTGACTGATGCATACCTTTACCCTGTACTACTCTATAACAAAATAATTCAACTTAAAATTATATGTTTTTGTTACTGTGCAAGGTAACTTTTTAGAGAGTAACAATGTGCAACAAAGTTGTAGAACAGACAAAAACAAAACGGGATGTATAAACATAAGGGATGCATGTATTCTTCACGAGTTGTATGAATTTTACGAAACAGTTTTATGAAAAAGCGATGATTTTGTCCTTTTTGACTAGTTTTTTTGAAGTTTTATCCCCTAAAAATCACTCGTATGCTTTTCAAAGATTTTTTTTCGGAAAGTCAAGCTAGTTTTGCGTAAGAATAACCCTTTGACATGTTATGACTCGTGCATTGCTATAATGACAGGATCAACTCGGATCTTCTTCCACCCTTTGACAAAGTTGGAGGTAATTGAATTTCCTACATGAATCTCACACTTGGACAATTTTGGCCGAGATCTGCGCCATTTGTTGCCAAAATCCTGAAAAAAGTTGGCACAGTTATTTATTTTTGCCTAAAGAATCGAGCCTGGGGTTATCTCTTGGGAATTTCCAAAATTTAAAATTTGTCTAGTACGTCATCAAATCGGGCGTCAAATATTACACTAAATTCCCTTCAAAACCAAATTTCTATCTCCTCACTGGTTCAAGCTACAAATCACTGAAAACGTGTCTAAATGAGATATTAGACTGTGAAAAACAAACAAACTCGCGCTTTTTGACAGTTTGCCTGCATTTGTTTGCAGAAATGTCAACCTGCATATATTTTGCTTTGCCGCGAACAAGTTTGCGAGTTTGGCAAACTGTCAAACACGAAAAAGTGCGAGTTTGTTTGTTTTTCATAGTCTAATACCTCCTTAAGTAAAAAACTAGAAAAATGAAAGGGGTCACCACCATCACGATATATCGAAAAGTTGACCTCGGATCAGCGATCAAAATTACCCCTTAGAGCAAAGAGGGGTGGGGCAACTGCTGTGTGAGTTGGCGGAGAATGACAGTTTCGGAACCGGGGCAAAATTAGAAATATTCTGGAATTTGGGAATTTCCAGTTTTTAAAAAAAATCCCGGGAATTCTGACCCGGAATTTCCCGGGATGGACGCACTAATTAATTAGTTGAAAATATCTCAATTTTGTTAAAAATGAAAAAAAAAACGTTGAAAAATAGAATTTCACATAGTTTCCAATAAACTGTAATATTAGGGTGTAATATGGTTGTATGGAAAAAAATAAAGTTGTCCAAATTTAGCGAGCACAGCAACTTTTCAGTTCCTTTTGGGGTCCTAAACAACTCCCCAAAGTTTGGGAACGATTGGTTTAGTCCTCACTTTGCGCAAAGCGATTCAATTTTCTATGGGAATTTGTATGGGAAAAACATTTTTTTGGATTTTGATATTTATAAAATTCACGTTTCACGCTGTACTAAAACCGGATTCATATTCGGATGCTCTGGAAGGTGCTCTACAACTTTCCCGAAGAGAGTATGGTGCTAACTTGCTCCTATAAAAAGATACAGCATGTTCAAAACTCGTCTAAAACGTGTTTTTTGCTCGAAAATCACGTTTTAGACGAGATTTGAGGACGCTGTATCTTCTTTCTCTTGGGGAAAGTTGTAGAGCACCTTCCAGAGCATCCCAATATGAATTCGATTAGTATAGCGTGAAGCTTGGAATTTTTAAATATCAAAATTAAAAAAAATGATTTTTCCCATACAAATTTGTATGGAAAATAGAATCGCTTTGCGCAAAGTGAGGACTAAACCAATCGTTGCCAAACTTTGGGGAGTTGTTTAGGACCCCAAAAGGAACTAAAATAATGCTGTGTTGGAAAATCGATTTTGATATTACACCCTAGTGGGGCAACTGCTGTGTGAGTTGGTGGAGAGTGACCGTTTCGGATCCGGAGCAAATGTAGAAGTATCCTGGGATTTCTGAAATACCGGTTTTGGAAAAATCCCGGGAATTCTGTCCTGGAATTCCCTGGGATGGATGTACTAATTAATTAGTTTTAAATGTCTCAATTTGGTAAAAAATGTAAAAAAAAAGACGCTGGAAAATACAATTTTACATTGTTTCCAGTAAACAGACAATCCAACTCGCTACAGTAAATGGTTTTATTGAGTGTGAGAAGGATGGGATGCATGTAGGGGAAGGTGGGGCAAGACGACCATATGGAGCAAGAGGAACAATCGCTCGTAAGACCGTAATTTTGACAATTTTGATTATTTTCAGTATGAGGAATTGTTGCTAGCAATGCAATTAGCTGATTCTACAAACACATAACCACCAAAACGACGTAAACGCCACGGAGCTTAATATTTAATGAAGTTTTTTTCGAAACCTTTGTTTTCTTATAATATTTGGAAAGTACAAAATAAGGCATAGGATTCGTTTTATGGCTCATTTTTTCAAAATGCAATTTTTCCTAGATCAGTAGTGTCCCTACCAATGACTTGCACCTATTACAAAGTATGATTTAACTTTTGGTTATTTTTGTTGAGATCTTTAAAAAAATCTTGTTCAGGTGGGGCAAGTGTACCATATAGATTTTTAGTATGGAAAAAAATACGAATTGCTGCAACAACATATTTTATTGGGAAAGAAATACTTAAAAGTACTTAAAAACTGATAAATAATTGTTAACAAAAAATTTCCAAACAAAATATTGTGTAGTAATATTTTTTTTCGTAAAAACAATAAAATTTTTAGTAAAATATTATTTTTTTAATCTAAAAATGAAAGAAACGTTTCAAATACATTGTAATCTGATGTATCTAAGTGATAACAGTTCAATTGTTAGCAAATTAGCATGTTGTTTCATGCATTGTTCCTCTTGCCCCAACGGGTTGTTCGTCTTGCCTCACTAGTTGAGTAGAACGCACGGAAAACCGAAAATTTTAAAATCAGTTTTTTACAGTCAAAAACTGGATTTTTTTAAAACCTGTTCTATCAAAGTCTTTGTCAAGACCTGAAATAAGATGATCATAAAAAAATCCGACAAATTTTTCACGTTTTTAATGGGTTATAACGAGCATTTCCTTAGCTTGTTACACTTGCCCCACTTTCCCCTATTCAAAGATAAGCATCGTTGAAAAATGGCAGCATTATTGTGAATTTTTTCAATAATACCTAGTTATCTGAATTATGTTCTCCAAACTTTGTGTCAAGTCACAATATGGCAAATTCATGTTAATTCCACTGCGATGCCTTTTTTATAGAGTGTGGTGTTTCCACATAACTTGAAACTATTTTAGCAAAACAAAATCCTTAATAATCAAAAACAATAAGACAACTCACGTGTTCGACTTGACCGGTAGGAACATCTTCTTGTTGCACGCGACTAGCTTAGACAGATGCTTGATGAGGAATATCTTCACCCTCAGTGTGCATATTCCCTTTGAACTTTGAACAAGCTGCGAACTGGTGGTGGAACTAGCGGTGCCCTCCGAACTGTTGTTGCTGCTGGTGGTGGTGGTCGTGACTGTGGTCGTAGTGGTGCAAAGTGTCCGTCTGTGCGATTTAAGCTGTGCAATTGCAAAAGTGGCTTTTGGCAGTGCTGGCGATGCTGCGTTTTCCACCACAACTTCCGGCGAGGCACTGGATTTACGACATTCCGACGGGGTTTGCTGGGGCTGCTTCCGGTCCGCGTCGGAATCCACTTTCACTTGTGATCACACAAAACACGTCAATTTTCTTTTCTATTTTTGTTAGGGGGTGGGTAATGTTATCCACCGAATTGAGCACTGTAACGAATTTCTCTCTTTTCTATGTTTCGACGGTAATCGTTTTACGATTCAATGACACTGGCGCACATCAAATAATATTGGATTTATCCACCCTCTTTTGGGAATCAAAGCTGGAATGGCAGTGTTGTTGAGGGTTGATCGTTTTATCTGGAAGGAGAGTAATAAAATGATAATGTCAATTTAGGATGGAATAAGGAGATGTCACTGAAGTGAAAGAATCGTTTTATGGTATTAATCTTTGAGATTCAGAAATCGTTTTTCAGTCAACCAAAGTCAGTCAAAAACTAGACTTCACTGAAGCTAGTAAAAAGCAAGCATTCAAACCACAATTCTAAAGTAACTTCCTTCCTGCTCGTGGTGGAACTTCCTTTCTTCCTTGAAATGAACACGCAATCAAGATAAAGCTCTACACAAGTATACACACCAAAAGCTTCTATCCTTCTTCGACGTCACTCATTATACCCGGCGATGATATCAGAACGTCAGAGAACCCAACATAGACACAGTCCTCACGGCAATAATGTGTCCTATGGAGAGACAACACAGAAACTATCCTGTTGCCAAGCTGGTGTAAAAGGCAGCTTTAGCTGTGTTACGTAACAAAAGCCCGGTTCGCCCGTGAAAAGTGAAAGTAAAAACGTGGAAAAACAAGGTGAAAATCCTTTTGGATTATTACCGACTCTTTTTTTGTTGCTCTACCTGGCTGTCAGCACGTGGTACGAGTGCAGGAAGGAGAGGGAGCAGGTAGGTTTGATGACTTTTTCATTCTTTCGCTAAGAGTTGTTTTGGAGGACTTGCTCAATGGGAAAATAATTGGGTGGATTTTAATGTTTATGGCATGAAGGAACTTAAATCTTGGTTTTCGTGAAAATATCATTTTCATTGATATTCACAATTTTTGGATATGTTATGTAAAGTATTACAAGGAATCAGGGAAACATATTTTCAGATGGGTAATTCTCTACCAACCCACACGAAATCGGGAAAAGTTGCCCCGGCCCTCTTCGATTTGCGTAAAACTTTGTCCTAAGAGGTAACTTTTGTCCCTGATCACGAATCCAAGGTCCATTTTTTGATATCTCGTGACGGAGGGGCGGTACGTCCCCTTCAATTTTTGAACATGCGAAAAAAAGAGATGTTTTTCAATAATTTGCAGCCTGAAACGGTGATGAGATAGAAATTTGGTGTCAAAGGGACTTTTATGTAAAATTAAACGCCTGATTTAATGGCGTAATCAGAATTCCAAAAAAACGTATTTTTCATTGTAAAAAAAAACACTAAAAAAGTTTTAAAAACTCTCCCATTTTCCGTTACTCGACTGTAAAATTTTTTGGAATATGTCATTTTATGGGAAATTTAATGTACTTTTCGAATCTACATTGACCCAAAAGGGTCATTTTTTCATTTCGAACTAAATTTTTCATTTTAAAATTTCGTGTTTTTTCTTACTTTGCAGGGTTATTTTTTATAGTGTAACAATGTTCTACAAAGTTGTAGAGCAGACAATAACAAAAATTTTGATATACAAACATAAGGAGTTTCACATCACTAGTTATCGCGAACTTACGAAAAAAAGTTTTGAAAAAGTTACTTTTTGTGTTTCTCTTTGTTTTGTCGTCCGTGTCTGTCGCGGGTGAAGATGAACGGCCATGATCGACAACGACCAACTTTTTTAAAACTTTTGTTCGTAAAATTACGATAAAAAAAAATCAAATAATTCGCTCTACAGCATTGCCTTGGCGTTCTCGATTGCGAGATTCCTACTCGAAACTAGGTGTCCGAAGGCTTGATTGTTGAGGCAATAGCAAACCTCTTTTTACACCTTAGCTTCCATCCACCCCGGGATTCGAACTGACGACCTTTGGATTGTTAGTCCAACTGCCTACCAGTGACTCCACCGAGGCAGGACCCAGGGAGACGACTCCTACACCTGGACTGAGCTAACGACCTAACCTCTAAGTTAGACCGGGACCAACATTTACTTCCCTGTCCGACGGAAGGCGTGATCAGACAAATCTCGTCTCAAAATTTGCCACCGGGACCTTCTGGGATCAAACCCAGGCCGACTGGGTGAGAGGCAACCACGCTTACCCCTACACCACGGTCCCGGCTGATAACGATAACTCGTGATGTTTATAAGCAAACCTCTATGTTTATACATCAATTTTTTGTAATTGTCTGCTCTATAACATTGTAGAACATTGTTATACTCTAAAAAATAACCCTGCATAGTTCGAAAAAACACGAAATTTTAAAATGAAAAATTGTGTTCTAAATGAAAAAATGACCCTTCTGGGTCAATGTAGATTCGAAAAGTACATTAAATTTCCCAAAAAATGACATATTCTAATTTTTTTTACAGTCGAGTAACGGAAAATGGCAGAGTTTAAAAAACTTTTTTTGTGTTTTTTTTTCGATGAAAAACACGTTTTTTCGGAATTTTTTACATAAAAGTCCCTTTGACACCAAATTTCTATCTCATTACAGTTTCAGGCTGCAAATTATTGAAAAACACCTCTTTTTTCGCATGTTCAAAATGGAAGGGGTCATACCGCCCCTCCGTCACGAGATATCAAAAAAACGGACCTTGGATTCGTGATCATAGACAAAAGTTACCCCTTAGGACAAAGTTTCACGCAAATCGAAGAGGGGTCGGGGCAACTGCTGTGTGAGTTGGTAGAGAATTACCCAGATATGAGCTATTTTGTCCCGAGACCTTCAAATTAGCAAATGAAATTTTCATAGGACCTTTTCAAATATTTAGCTAGGTTTTTCGAACCTCCACATATTTTTCCTTAAAAGCCCAACTAATAACCTTTCCTTTGAAACGTGGCGCTCTAAAATTGGTTCAACCGTTCCGAGATATGATTTTTTTTGAAAAATGTACTTTTTGCGAAAATCGACGAAAAATGCCATTTTTTGGACCACCCTATTAACGGGTCTAATTATTTGGGTAGAAGAACCCTCACTCCTGTTTGACGTGCGATTTTTGGTTGCAATGATAATTGTTTGAAACTGGAAGCTACCACATGTATTGTGTAAAATGCGAAAATTTGGAGTGGTGCCAAAAAGGAGAAGGTGGTCCGATTAGAATGAAAATTGACAAACTCTAGTTGATTTCGAGTGCTGATACTTTTGAAGTGAAATGGGCAATAGTTAATCTCAAAGATCTGTTATGAAATTCCAACGTTTTGATCAAACAAAATTGCTCAAAAATAGCTCCATCGTTCTTCCGGATCAATGCTTCGCGGCACTCTTAAAACGAAAGTCACGTCTTTATTATTCTACCCAACCCCTCCACGCTTCAACTTCCAGCTCAAAAACTTCAAGAAAGGTGGAAACAGCTCACACGTGGGCTGCACGCGATTCACCGGTGTTATCCTTAGATTGGTGGCGGCCTCGCCCGAAGGACACTCGAAGACGACACCACTCCAAGAAGCGTTTTGTAGGTGTGAACGAAATTGTAACGGAGACGCGTCGCTCGATTTGAAAAGCTTTTTCTTCTTACCAACACTCAAGACGATGCGAGAAGGTGTCTCTCACAGTTTGATGACGTCGGTTGGGCAATATTTCGGAAAATCCTGCCACGTGAGACGAGGAAAATTGCCACATTGACCTAGATTCGTTTTACTGCTTTGGCACATTTATTTTATTATCACAAGGGGGAAGTCATGTACGGAAACAACAGGGAAAGGGAGACCATTTCTGGTTGGGGGAAAAGGAGCTATCAAAACACGAACAGGACTCGGTAGATATTAAAGGAAGGGCAAGGTTTGTGTAAACAAACGCAGAGGGTTAAAACTTTTTTTGGGGGAAAAATGAAGGGAAAGCGCGTCATTTGCATTCAGCTGACGTCGTGGTGTGGCGCCTTGAAATTAAAATTCAAACCGGGTGACAGCTTTTGAGTCGACTAAAAGGAGAAGAAGCAACAGGAAGTTGCGATCAATATTTCATTTTGAAACTGTAGAATATGCTTCATGATAAATGACAGCGTTGTCGTGTAAAAGCACGGCTGTTGGAGCAATAAATTTTGAGTTTGTGTTTCAACAGCGAGGTAGCATGATTTATTGTCCTAGAGTTCCAAGAAAGAAAAAAAAAGTTTGTAAAGGTAACATTTTGTTTGTGTTGATTGTCGTTTCGATTGTTTCTATACTATTTTATAATACAGTACAGACTCGATTATCCGAAGCCTCGATTATCCGAAGTTTCGATTATCTGAAGTTCGATTATTCTAAGGTTTGTAAGAGACTTCGGTTAATCGAATCATGAACAAGAAAAATCGTGTTTATTTATTTTCTTACTTTTAACGTCAAGTTCGAATTCTGCGACCTCATTTTAGTTGGGTTGTTTATAGGAAATTAAATTAAAAAATGCATTTTTTTCAATATTTCATCACCGCCATCTTGGATTTAAAAAAATCTTAGGGTAGTTTAGGGGTCAAAAATAAGAAAACGATTTGTTTTGTGATTCGATTACCGTAAAACGGGATGACTTTGATAGCCGGGGTGACTTTGATAGGTTTGCGATTTTTCCGCAAAATGAAGAGTACCGTAATCTGGGGTGAATCGGGACTTCAGTCTGAATAGGGACAGTAGTTTTTAGAGCACTTAAAGCTTTTAAATTTGGAAATGGATGTACACATTTTGTTGGTCTGAGTCTGTTCTAACCGAAACCAACCAGAAAAATCAAAATATTTTGCTCCAACATGGTTAAAACTGCTGTCCCAATTCGCCCCATGTGTCCCGATTGACCCCAGTTTACGGTACAATTTAAATACGTGCGGAATGGTTTAGAATCATACTGACCGTGGTAGAGAAGTGTTCAAAGTACCTCAAAAAGAACTTTTCATAAAATGTTGGAAAGTTTAAAAAGTTAGTTAACTATAGTTAAGAAAATGTTGATGAAAGTCATTATTTCAAACTTCTCGAAGTGTCATGATTTTCTCAATGAACATAATTTGAATCTGAAAACGGAATGCATTTTCGGAGAAGGTTAAATAAGTTTGTAAATAATAAATAATATGTGTTTTTGAAACACAACTAAAAAAAAATCTCCAATTTTATAGGCAATTTCAGTTGAACAAATTTCATGTAAAATGTAAAAACTTGTGATTCGTGCTTCGAATTCAGTATGAAATGCAATTTAAATCGATAGTTTTATAAACAAAACTAGTTTTAACAAATTTCTGGCAAAATTCCGACTTTTTACCTAAATTTTACCTAAAATTTATATGTATTTTGTTGAAAAGCTTATAAACTTAGTTAACTAAATATAAACATGGATTTTTTTTCTTAAAACTATATCAGCTACTTTAGTGATGGTACATTTAACGTACAAATAAAGTTTGAACATCTTAAATATGATTTTAATAAGAAAAACTATGACTATCAAAGTCACCCCGGAATTTAAACTAAGAATTTTTAACGTAACTATTTTTCTAAACACTATTGAACAACTTTTTTCCAAAATAATTCATGGACTTGGTGTGGCGTACCCCGGTACATGTTTTAGAAATAATATTCTTGAGAAAAACCTTTCCTGTTGGAAAATATTCCAAAAACAAATTGAAATCCTATCAAAGTCACCCCGGTTTACGGTATCCAAAGTTTTGATTATCAGGAGTGAAATTTTGCCATGCCTTCGGATAATCGAGTCTGAACTGTATTCCAGCTAAGTAAGAAAACACCCTGATCGTGAACCACCTTAAATTCAGTCAAACCAAAAGTAGGCCCTTTACTCTTTGGTCACAATTTTTCGGAAAAATGATTTTCCACTTATTTTTTTTGCGGACTTGGCCGCTAGGTCTGAGGGTGAGATTGGGTCACTTAAATTTATAGAATGTCACACTTGCTGACTGTACTAGGGAACAGCATCTAACTCCATCGCGTCTCTAATGTTTCCATATCAGCACTTTGACGTTCAATTACAGCTCATAAAAAATGTTTTCAACTGAAATTGAGTGATCGAGCAAGTTTTTTCAACATTTTAAAAAAATATGTTGTTTAAATAGTGAAAATCAGCAAATTGGATGGAGTAAGGAGCGAGTGCTTATCCTGCCAAACATACGAGAGTAAAATTTTCAAAATTTCCCCTATCTTTCCTCGTTTCGCAACTTTTGAAAGGCCCCTATCATGCTGATCAATACCGGCGCCAGCTATGACCAGAGGTATAGTCACTGAGAAGTGTATGGGAATGTTAGTCCGATAAAAAATGAGCTATCTTCGGAGGAAATTATGTTTTATCCAGATTTTTCGATTTTCATATATTTAAGATTCTTGGAAACTATTTTAGTAACGTATCAGACAAATTTTAGAAATCATTCTTTAATGCATTTCCATGCTTTTTATCAGCTTTTATCACTACAAGAAGAATATTGGCCATTACTAAATGATTTAATAAAACAATAAACTTCATCGTATTAATCGCCATCTGGCTGATCAAAATGTCAAATCAAAAGCCCACATTGTGGAGACAAAAAATCTTCGTTATCCCCCTCAAAATTAAATGCTTTAGATTATTCTCTGTCATCACAGCTAGTCTAGCTACACTGCCGCCAGTCACCCTAAATATTGCCTTTTTCCCTTTTGGCTGGCAACAACGAGCTGGCTGTGATTGATGGCGCCAATTATAGAGATCCCACGATTGGGGGGCCTTATGTTTGTTTTCACCCTTTTCCTCCGGCTATGATAAACTGAGAGGTTTCTTTGCGCTTTTTGGTGGAAACTGATGAAGATAGATTTCGTTGAAGACAAATGTTTGGTGTGCTTTAGATTGAACACCTGACAGTTGATTTTCCTTATTATCGAGTTATGCTTTTGTATATAACATTTTCATTTAAGTTGCATTTTCTTTTTAAATATTGTCAATTTATTTGATGAATTCAAGATAACTGAACCAGCCGCAGAACCACCCTAATGACAATTTTTCTGTCATCGGAAAGCTCAACACCCCGAACCGTTCCGCCAAATTTAGCAAATTTCATTTCCGCTGCAGACTCCCGCAGCTCGTAAAAAACCGCAACCCTGCACGCAATAAATCAAAATAGGGTTTATTTCACTTTATTTGAACCGCGGGACGTCTCCCAGAGTCTGCCAAAATAAACAGCTATTTTACTGAATTAAAAACGGCTTGTCGTGTGTTTGTGTACATATTTGCGAACAAATCACGTTTCCACCGGCCGCTGTGGCAAGTTGGGCGCGTTGGACATGACATAAAACACACATCACTTTGCACAAGAGCTTCATCATGTCACGGTAGTTTGAGCGTACCACACAGGCACGGGAGAGTGGATCCAATATACGTCATTATTTGCTGAGAGTGTCATCACACCGCAGCGCAGCATCAGACAGTGGACCAATGATCCATATGCGTCAGTCACCTGGAACCGTCCGTTGAGAGGACTTTGTAAGTATGTCATGGACAGAGCAGTCTCCTTCTTAAACAAATGAATGCATGGGGCATTGGTTGTTATGAAAAAAGTGCTCAAAAATTCATGTCTCTTTAAGAAAAAAACGAAAATTACGTTGAAAAAAAAAATAAAAGTTCTATTGCAAAACTCATCCTGTGATCATTGAAATGCCTTAAATTAATAATCAGATATAAGAATGAATGTCTCTTTAAAAAAACGAAAATTACGTTGAAAATATAATAAAAGTTCTATTGCAAAACTCATTCTGTGATCATTGAAATGCTCAAAATTTAATTATCAGGTGCCTTAGCATTCTATTGCGGACTTCATATGGATAGAAATCCTGTAGGCTTATCCGGTAACTATATGTTTTTGAAATGTTTCCAAAATCGTCAACATTTTTCTCGATTTCGCTGCAAATCGAAAAAAAAATGTTCGCGATTTTGGAAACATTTCCATGTTGTCGAATTTTACAACACAGTGTTACCGGATCAGCTTACAGGATTTCTCACCGTGCAGTTTGCTATAAAAAGGAGTCTTAAAAAATGGTTGGAAACGTCAAATTCGATTCATCATCGACCAGTTTCCTTCTCCTAAAGCCTCTTTTTTCCTCAGTTTTATTGGATAATTTCTTCACATCAGTCGAACTACGCAAAACATATCAGAAAACAATGCTAACGTAACAATCGCGCAAGATCCTTGATAAAACTTTCGGAAATTTAAATTACATGATAATGGCTTCTTATGTTTCAAGACAAAAACAAAGCTGTGGTATTTTTGACAACAAATCCAGATCTGACAAGACATCAGCTAAGAAGAAATCAAATGTCTACGTAAAGCTGCAGTTGACAACTTTGACAAGGTGATCCGGGAGCTCACATTTTCACTTCGTACAAAACGCTAGCCGCTATAGGTATTCAATGACATCCATGATGTTATGATCCATAAAGGTATGGTAATCTTTTCGCTGAAAAATCCAGAATTACCAACAGCTAACCAATAGTAGATCAGAGAAAGTTCAGTTTTTGCTTATGAGAGGAGTGACTAACTTAAGGAAAACTTTCGATGTATTCTCATTGACAGCTCTGATTTAAAAAAGATATTGCGGAAAAAACCCAAAGTGGTTCCACTATCGGGTATTTTATATTTTTTTAATCACATCTGAAGAAGGTGTTATGCAATCCAGACACTTGAAGTTGACGTCCGCGTCCGGGAAAGGCACGCTTGGCTTGATATTTTTGCCTTCCTCCTGAAGTAAGGCGTTTATCTTGCTCTAAAAACTAAACTTTTCACAGAAAGCTCGTAGATCCACTTCCATATATAACTACCGACTCAGAATCGAAAACTTAATTTGTAATTTGGAAAACGATTGATTTTTTTTTTGTAGTTCTGTTTCTGGTCTATCCGAAACCAGTAAAAATATCCAAATATTTTGCAGTAACAAGGCTAAAACTGCTGTCCCAATTCGCTCCATGTGTCCCGATTCACTCCAGATGACGGTAATTTAAAAATATGTATAAAATTTGTTCTAGTGTATACTTGGATGTTCGATAAATTCCAAACGTGTGTGACCACTTAAGTAATATTTTTGAAATTTCTTGAAGCTGAATCTCTGTTAACTTATTTTTTCCTTGCCCATACACAGTTTTTGTAGCATGGAAGATTTACGAATTCTAAGTTCGTGTTATGAGAGTGTCCTGTAATCTTAACTTTCTAATCTCAAGGCGCTCTTACAAATCCTGTGCAGAGTCTTTCCTTATCATTCAGATTGCAGACATTTTATCCATTTAGGATGTTGGAACCATTTGCTATTCCACATGCATATGAGCACATAGGGTCAAACCGCGCCCAGATTCCCGTTACTTTTGATCAAATTTATCAAAAACTAGGTAATTGAAATACCAACCAAACGAGTCTAAGAGTTTGAAGATCTGTCAACCTTGTCTTAAGTTATGATTACTTAAGTAATATTAGTGTACTTTTTCGAAGTCAGATTTCACTTATCTGTATGACAACTATGTCTGGACTATCTTCAGAAATATCGTTGAATAGGTTATCAAAAAATCTTAATCTATCTAAAAAATGAAGATCTGGCAACCCTATTTAAAGTAGACCACTTAAGTGATATTTATGTCCTTTATTGAAGAAGGATCTCACTCATATGTATGAAAATTATGTCCGGATCATCTTCGTACACAGAAAAAAAATTCATGGTAATATTACATCTGGGAAGGGGTACATCTTTTATGTCAGAAAAAAGGTGTAATTTTACCTCTGGAAATGTGTAATTTTACCACTTTTCTGGTGTAATGTAATATTCAACCTTCCAAAATTACAGCTTCCAAATTTATATTATTTTTTACTGTGTACCTTTTGTTGGATAGGTTATGGAAAGACCTTCCAAACGAGTCTTAAAGTTTGAAAATCTGGCAACCCTGTCGCAAGTGATGACTAGTATTATTTATGTACTTTTAAGAAGACCGATAACATTACATTTGAATATTCCTACAGATGATATATTTAATGCAAATACAGCTGACAAATTTCATTCAAAGAAAATAATTGACAATATGGAAGCATTGAAAAAATCCGGAGAAAATAGTTACTTTTTCTACAAAAACGTACAAGACAAATTGCTCAAATTAACTATCGGCAACGGTAATAAACGTTTCTTTTCTAACATTTTGCGTCTACCGTGGAAGTGCTTGATAAATTTAATGAATTTAGATGACATTTTTCTATGAGTTCACAAATCACAAATTCTTGAGGCGTCAAAGCATGTATCCAAATTAAATTGATAGCTCAAATGGGTCATCTGCAAGTTGAAATTTTATGATTAAGTAATATCAAGTCAAATAAAAAAATGGTTTTAATAATTCATGATAGACCAAATTATATAATAAATAGTAGGGGAGAGTGGGGAGACTTGATCCCCGGGGACACTTGATCCCAAGCCTGTATCTCGTCAGCATGTGGGTTAAACAATTAGCTTTGTTCTAGAAAGTTGTGCGAAATTAACTAAAACTCATTGTAGAAAACAAAGAAAAAAATTAAAAAATGTTTAAATTGAGTTACACACATTTTTCTAAAACGAGCTGCAAAAAACTTCCAAGAGATCATTTTTTCTTCGTTTTGATATGTATAGAAAACACTCAACAATTATTCAAAAAAATATTTTTCATACCTGAATTGTTTGATAAACTTATCAACTCCAAAACCCTTACGCATTTGATGTTAAATTTATCGTCATACTATTTTTACAATCAATTGTTTAAAAAAGTGCATTTAGGGAGACTTAATCCCTGCATTTTTACAGTAACTGGAATCAGCCTCAAGATTAATTAATTAGGCTGGGTTGTCATACATAGTTTCCTTTAGTATAGTTGTACAGAACTTACTGCAGTTTGAACCTTTTTTCAAAAGTTTTGTAAACAAAAAATTTCCAGCTTTTATAAACATGCTTAATTTTGGTCTAAAAAATAATATTTTAAGTTTTTAAATATTTTACATACTAAACTTGTTATATTTAGCACACAAACGTACAGGTTTTATGTGAAATTGCTGTAACTTATAGAAAATTAAAAGTTTGGATGAATAAGAAACATTTTGCTTAAGATTTCTTCAAAATGTTGAAAGGGGGATTAAGTTACCCCTAACATTTTTAAAATGCCGGTTTGAAATATTTTTTTAAAACGCTTGGCATGATTCAAAGAGTTCATCTGAAGAAATACCCTTATTAGCCAAACATTGATGAATGTTTAAGCTTTCAATTCATGCAAAAAGTTAATAGTTTTGTGAGAAATTGACAGAGTTATGTGCGATACAAAAAAGGGGATCAAGTCTCCCCACTCTCCCCTACATGAAATTATACCGATAAGAAATGTTGCCATTAACAATACAATTATGATAATTTAATTGTCGGATAGACCATCATGTCAGAGAATCAAGAATGTTAATTTGATTAGTTTTCATGTTGTACCATAAAAATTGCCCCGCTTTAGTAATAAATCAAGTATAAATTATGTTCCTGAATGATGAATAACCATCGAATGGAACCACCCCATCCACTCATTGGTCAGTCATTCAAATCGTGACCCCTTTTGGTCATTCTGCTCAATGTGTCACACGTTCCGCGCCGTTCCACGTACATTTGATTGTGTTTATTTTTACTATTTTCACCAATTTGTGAAGTTCTAGCCAACCACGTATGGAACGCACCTTCTCGCGTATGGAGGTCGTCGCCGCCAGTACCTCTGTCTGCGTGGATCGCGTCATCAATTGCTGTGGACGCAAAATCAGAACAAATGCCAACAAAAGGCGATTTCAGCTCTGCCGTCAATATAACGGCTCAACATGGAAATGCAACATGTGAAATACAATACCCTCGTTATAGCATCGATAACATAATGACCAAAGCTCGGGGAGGCTTTGCATGCAAATGAATGTGTTATTTATGTTTCGCACGCAGTCAGCGGTGGTGGGGCCACTTTGGTTCAATTATTGGGCGATAGAATGGATCACTAGAATTTTAGTGGTTTAGAGAAATTAAATTAAGTTTTTTTTTCAATTTATCTCTATTTTTTTAATGTAAATTTCTTTAAATGTGCACTAGGGTGAAAATAAAAAAAAGCCACGACTCGATTCATTAGGCAAAAATAAATATCTGTGCTTATCTTGAGCCAAATCGGTTAAGGTTCAGGGGTTACAGTTAATCGTTTAACTTTATATTACTGCGGGCGTTAATAATTAGAGTTCACGCACGGTGATACGACCGCAAGATAATGGTCGCATGACAGCCGCATGACAACCGCAGAACAAATTTTTGGTTGTTGTCAAAGGTTGCCTAGAGTTTTCAGCTGACTTTTTAGAAAATATTCAAAACAAACCAAGTTGACAGCCAAGTCAACGCAGAATTTCAGTTCAACTTGCTGATTTTTACACTGCGGAAGTTAGGCGGCAATAATCTCCTGTCACTCACAGCTAAGGAGAAACGTGATTTTATCTCGCAATAAGCAATATGTAAAACCACGAAATCATTTCAGAAAATTACAAGGTTCTAGCTTTTATGTAATAAAAGTGTCAGCGAATTTAATTTTCAAAAAGGCCGAAAAGGACGTCAATTCCGTAGAAAGATAATCCATTATAAATTTATATCATAAATTTTAAATCACTGAGCCCAACACAATATTCAACACTCAAAACCCTTTATATGTTTACACTCAGCTTAATTTAAACCAGTATTTTCTTCTTTTTGCTTTCCAATTCCTGAACTGTTGTACTTGGCAGTACAACTTCACAAACCGCAAATCCAACTTTTATCTCTGCCAATCCAATCTCCAACACGTACAGCGAATTAATCACTTACCGGAAAACGCTGCTACCCGGCAAAAGTGCCGACAAACTGGTAGACGTCATCAACACACTTCACTCAATGGTGGCTTGCCTTCCGATAGGATAACCGCAAAAGCTTTATTAAACAACCACTAATTCAATTATGGCACCGCCGCAGACCTACATCAGCTTTGTAGTTAGTTCCTGACTAACTAAGCGCCTAACTATCGTCACGTCGGCTCAAAGATAAACCTCGCACTTGGGTAATCGTGTTAAACTTTGCTTCCAATACGTGGGGGGTGGAGCACTTTTCTTGGTTTTCCTTTAGCCTTAGGTCACTGAACTCGACTTCCCACAAGCCCTTCCGAGCAACTTCCGGTTGCTCCAAATCACGAATTACGGGCGAGTTCTTAAGCCGCGAAACTGAACTTGCAGCCCAAATTAATAGCGAGCTCGCTTTGAAGTTTCCTCCAAGAACCATATGTTTCAAGTTTCGATTTCGCCCAAACACTTGTCTGAAGATTGTACAGGTGGTACTTGGCCAGAGCTCCCTAAGAGTATAGCAGTAGAACGCACGCGAATTGTGACCACTTTCGTCGAGTTGCTGTTGTCAACTGACTGAGGCCTCTCTCCCCCAAGCTGGCGCTGGGTGGAATTCTGCGAAAAAGCTGCCGAAATTGTGCCGAGCTTGAAAACGGCGGCCTCGTGCTGGCGGGTGGCTATTTGTCTCCCCCAAACCGTAACGCACGTAGGGTGGTGCATAATTTAGATATTCTTTGCCTTATTCTTGTCAACAAAGG